>NC_047508.1:11460418-11463065 GCF_902827115.2 Pseudochaenichthys georgianus
GGGTGCTGCTCTCGCTGCCGCTGCTCCCCAGAGTCCTCATCTCCTCCTCGTCACTGCTGATGCTCTCTGCACTGCAAAGCACATTTCATATTAACAAACATCCAGCCAACAGTGAATCTGACCCTCGAGACCAAAGCTGAATTATTGAATATTCAAAACGTTTCAACTGTACATTTATTCTAAATACCAGCCAAAATGGCTTTGTTTTCCCTTACTATACTGTACACTGATAATGAACTGTGTGATGGACGTTGTTTGATCTCACGTACCTCTGAGCGAACTTCAGGTACGGCGTGTAGTCGATCACTGCGGGGCAGCTGCCGTCCAGACCCTCTCCTTTCAGACAGAAGCTACAAGACAGGAAATCTGTTATTTTGCCAGATTTTTAACCGACTTATCTTGTAAATAACTATTCTGGTGCAATATTTATGATTCAAGAGTAAAGTATAATTAAGTAGGGGAACAAACATCTATTTTTATTTTATATTTGTAATTAATTTCTTTGAATACATCTGTTTCTATTATTTTTCTGTTGATTGGTGTCAGATGATTTCATAAAACATTTACATAATAGCTACTAGATTTATTTTTCAAATACTTTCAAATCCTTCATGTATTTTATATTATCATACATTTTAAATAAAGTGCTATTTGAGAATGATAAAAGCAAGAAATATCAACACTGCAAACACAAATGTTTTTCTGCATATTCAACATCATTACTACTCATCTCATCGAAGGCACTATTAACAACCCGGAAGTAAATAAAAACATTTGTAACTATTCAGTGAGGCAGATGACTGATTCTACCTGACGTTTATTCTAGAGGATATAGTTTGTAGTGTTCAGCAGATATCCCATTAAGTGCGTTCAGTTTTCCGCTGAGGATCATTGTTCCTCTTTGCTAATGCAGTGTGTTAGGCATATGATTAATCCTTTAAAGCTTTTTGTCTTACACTATCACATAGTTCTGCAACGTTTGCAAGTGATGCACCTGCAGTTCAGGCAGCGACACTCTGGCCCTGTTGCTTCTCTGTTATATTGTGTTAAGAACTAATATAATTTGCCTGCTACACTTTAGTGAGCTTGAATCACTGCCTGTGTTGTTGAAGCATTAGAAACAATAAAGATTATGGCCTAGGTAAAAAAAAACCCGCAGAGAGGACCAGTGGTTCAAAGAAAGCTCTTATCCAAATTGACTGACACACTTATGATGGTGACACATGAAATGTCTAGTTCCTCTTCAGTTATACAACATATCATCTAAAACATATTTATATTCCATTTAAGAGGAGCAGGTTGTTATTGCAACCACATTCTCCTTTTTAACCCTGTTAACATGAAAGCCTTTTATCGTGATTGTTACTTTTTAGTCTAGTTGCCACCTATTGTGAACCCGTTGAGTACACCAAATTGTTATGTTACAAATGTATAGTAGGAGCATTGAGATATTGGATGTCCTTTTGGTGTCCAAGGAAGACATTAACGTAACTCTGTAACACAGAGACGCACAACAGGTGCAGCTATGTAAGCATCTCCATGTATGTTCTATTTTTTGTGTCTGCAAAAAAAAAAGAAGTATAGTAGGGGTCCCCAGCACATAGAAATTGCCAGATGCTGACTTTATATATTGGGCAATTTGCACAATCAGCATAAATTACGTAAATAAGCATGAATTACCATTATAGCCTATAACACTAGTTTATAAATGGTTGATTTGGATAATGCTGGAGTGGTTTTGGGGGTCATTGAGGATGCTCTCATTTTCAGGATCAAAAATGGCAGTTTTAACCAGAAAATCTCCACTTAGGCTATAATGCCATTCATTTGAATTAACGCAAATTATGCTAATTGTCCAAAATATGCAAGTTACCATCTGGCAGTTTCTCAAGTGCAGGGGACCTTAACCCTAGATTTAAATAAATTATAAAACTTTGGTGTACTTAACATTTCCGGGTTCCCTAAGCTGGCAACTAGACTATTTCCTATGACACTTTGCCAAAGAAGCAACAAAGAACAAAAGCAGGACTGAAGAGTTACAGTGAGAAATAGCCAAATGTAATGAGTACCTCAAGTCAATGGTGTGGAGTCCGATGAGTGTGTCTGCCAGCAGCCCTGCCTCCTCTCCCAGCATGACCGCTCCGTCTTCGTAAAACCTCCTAGTCAACACACGTGCGTACGTTACTGACATTGATTCAACTCCTCCAGATCTCAACAACTGATGTGTGATACTAGACATCTGGAGGTCAAGTGTAAGAAGATCTAAATGATCCGGCAGCATGGTAATATTGTAGATTAACTTCCTAAATACACTTGATTTGATAGTATGTCATTATATGGTTGAAGGAGAAACAGCACATTAAGACCTGGTGGTTTTGAAGTCCCTCAGTGCAGATGAGATGTATTCTGATAATCTTTTCTCCATCAGGACCACTCTGATCCACGCCCTGCCCTGCAGAGAGAGACATTGGGCTGTTAGTGGATGCTCAAACAGTTCATGACCTGAGAGAGTGTTTGTGTGTCTTGTTCTCACCTACAGCCCCATTGCCTTTCCTTTTTAGCTTTTCTGAGTGGATAAATCAAAAGAAAGCAAAAATAACAGCTCCTGCTTGTGCAGTATGTGTGCGCTGTATCTCAGGATACTGTA
>NC_047508.1:11463165-11603153 GCF_902827115.2 Pseudochaenichthys georgianus
TGTCTGCCAATAGTCTGTGTGTGTGTGTGTGTGTGTGTGTGTGTGTGTGTGTGTGTGTGTGTGTGTGTGTGTGTGTGTGTGTGTGTGTGTGTGTGTGTGTCTGCATTGGTGTGTGGATGCAAGAGTTTCCTCTGAACATATTTATTAAAGAGAATGTGGAAAGTGGGAGTTTCAAATTAAATAGTTTGAGGAGTTTTTGTCATCAGATTCTTTTCAACCTTCAGTCAATCTAGTCTGCCCAAATCAATAATACATATATATGTTTATATATAAAAGCTTATTCCACATTTCATGTTCTTATTATCTGACTGTCTGAAGAATGACAGGTGCAATGATGTTGTGCAGCTTTGCAAAAAAAACGTGTTAGCAAAAATATGTTGTCATACTTTCCATTGAGGCAATGAACCCTACAGAATGATACACACACACTACAGGGAAACGGGAACTGTTTTGCATCCATTTTGCATTTAGTTTTCTCGAGACCCAGAAACATTTACAGCTGCAGACTAGATTATCCTCCGACATTAGGCGTGGATGAATGGGTCAAAAGCAGGTTGTTTGAGTGGAGAGCATCACAAGTGATAACTCTTGTTAAAGTGGCATCACCCTGCCCCCCATCTTCATTCAGCTTAGTGTCGAAACACACACGGTACAGTCGGAGTACACAAATGAAAATATTAACAATTACCTCACAGAGAGTGATGGAAGCAGAGAGGGAACAGGAAGATGAGAGGAGGGAGGGAGAATGTGTGTGGGTGTTGGGTACTCACGGGACCTCAGCACTGCAGCATTCTTTCTGTGTGTGTGTGTGTGTGTGTGTGTGTGTGTGTGTGTGTGTGTGTGTGTGTGTGTGTGTGTGTGTGTGTGTGTGTGTGTGTGTGTGTGTGTGTGTGTGTGTGGTGTGTGTGTGTGTGTGTGTGTGTGTGTGTGTGTGTGTGTGTGTGTGTGTGTGTGTGTGTGTGTGTAAAGGTGGGGGCACTCTTGGGACCCCTCCAGCACTGCAGCAGGTTGTGTGTGTGTGTGTGTATTCTCCAGCCCCCACACTACCAATGGGTCAAGCTTGCTCCCCCCCCCTGCATGAGCCCCCCCACCACCCCTGGTTGCCATGGAAACACACCTTGAGCGAGCCCCCCAGAGAGGTGCTTACTCCTCCTCCTTCCGTCCACTGCTCTCTTCTTTGCTGCACTCCTTTCTTTCTCCCTCCGATGCTCACCCTCAGTCCGTCCGTCCGTCCATCCATCCCATCATCCCTCTCTCCACGGCCCTCCTTCCTTCCTCCATCTCTTCCTCCTGCTACCTCTCCCGTACTGTCCTCTCCATCAATCGCCTGGCTCGGTTTACGGCCCCTACGTCACAGGGGACCAAACACACACACACTCTCTCTCACACACACGGTCTCACATAGTTTGGGGATGGAGGGGGTTGACAGTAGCAGGGTAGGGCAGTAATGAGGGGTAGACCCCCGAGGGACCCCCAGCAGCGCACACACACACACACACACACACACACACACACACACACACACACACACACACACACACACACACACACACACACACACACACACACACACACACACACACACACACACACACACACACACACACACACACACACACACACACACACACACACACACACACACACACACACACACACACACTCAGAGGAAGGGAGGGTGAAAGGTTGGGGCTTGTGGGGGCCAGGCACCCAAAGGAGTATGCCCCAGCCAAGACAAAAAAGGGTTAAGAGATGTGTGTGTGTGTGTGTGCGCATACGCCTCGGGAATCCTTCCCCCAATATAAACCAAGGAGCTCATTTATGTCCTGCTGCATGTTGCAGGGTCCATGATGATGAGGTGTGTGTGTGTGTGCGTGCGTGTGCGTGGGTGGGTGGGGGTGTGTGCGTGTGCGTGGGTGGGTGGGTGGGTGGGGGTGTGTGTGCTCCTGAGTGTGTGTGTATTGGTGTGACAGGGATGAGGCCACCTGGTCCCTCTCCTCTGGTCAATTAGCAGAGCGAGAGAGAGAGACTGAGGGCGAGTATACGCTGTGTGTGTGACAGTGGAATTGTTAGGGTGAGCCTGACTGCTGCATGGACTTGTCTTTGTGTTTAACCCCTCCCTCCCTTGTGCCGTAGCATTACCTCCTCACATTGTTTCTGTTTTCATTTTTCTCCTCCAACATCTCCTCTCTTTCTCTCTGATGTGAAAAGTCATCAGTAATTCTACAGATGAACCGCAGCCACCCACCAATGACCTGTGTGTGTTCGTCTGGTTCTCAGTTTAGAGGGAGACATAGCTTTAGAGTCGGGCCAGCACATGTTGTTTTAATGGTGTTTAAAGATGTGGCTTCATGGACAGTACATACTGTATGGTAGACTGGACATGGGAAGAGGAAGGGGACAGCAACGGGCCACAGATTCAGAGCTGCATCCAGGCCTTGGTTAAACCATATACTCCAGCACGTGCACGACGCGCTGCGTCAGCCAATCCACTTGCTCGCCCCTCACTGCGAGTGGGACCCAGGTACCCCTCCACATCACTCCTGTGTGCTACACTGCCTCCTATGGTGGAATGAGCTCCCGTTGACATCAGGACAGCAGAAGGTCTGCTTATCTTCCGTCGCAAACTCAAAACGCATCTATTTTGACTGTAACTTGCCAAATAAGTTATTGCTGAAAAACCCCAAAACAAGCACTTGTTGAGTTAATGTATGCCTTGTTCTGATTCACCAGCTCTTACCATGGTATGATCTTGCTTGCAAGGGTTGGCATAGCAACAAGTCAAGTATAGCCCGCTGTGCAATAAGGTATTCGTCAGCACCGCTGGAACATGATTTTGAATCAGACGTGTAAACCTAATATGCCTATTGTCTAGAAATAGTTTTCTTTATCCAAATTATTCGACATATTCAATTTAAAGCATTCCCCCATAACAATCTAAATGAATCCCCACTTGCCTTGGTGTGCATTAAACGTGTGTTAACAAACTCTGAGTCCTAACCTTCACCCTGCCTCTCCCTCTCCTCTCATCCCTCTCTCTCCTGTGTTCTCTGTCCCAGCACAGGCCTCCCAGGGTTGTGTGTGTGTGTGTGTGTGGGGGGGGGGGGTGGATCAAATGCACTCTGTGAGACAAAGCGTAACGGCAGGATGCTCTACGACTCTGTCATCTCACTATGACACACACACACTGTATGGGTCTCAGAGGGGGACAGCATACAGAGACTGCGGTCCCCACACACACACTGATCAAAACAATGTATTTGTCAGAAAAGAGAACTCTTTCATGACACACACACACACACACACACACACACACACACACACACACACACACACACACACACACACACACACACACACACACACACACACACACACACACACACACACACACACACACACACACACACACACACACACACACACACACACACACACACACACACACACACACACACACACACACACACACACAGGCGTTGGAGGCCTCTCCCCATGCCCTTGTTCTGGACAGCCCAATTATCTCTCTGCACCTCACTGTTTTCCCTTCAATTCTCTCTCTCTCGCTCTCGCTCTCTCTCTCTCGCTCTCCCTCCCTCTCTCCTTCTCTTTCCCTCTTACAGTAGGTTTGTCTTTTTTCATCTGTAGCCCTTTTGTTGTTACACTTGCCCATACATTTATTGCCCATGCATTGGCTTCTGTTGTGTCTCTTGTGAGGCTGATGACTCCTTTGAATTCACCAGGGAAGAACACTATTTGAACCAATGCTCAGCAGGAGCACTTTTGTTGTGTTTTGTTGCTGAAATTGATTCAATGATCAACAGCAAATAATGTTCATTCTTAGAGAAACACTGTCTGATTATAACTCGTCGAATGTCAGGAATTCCTTAGTTTTTTTAAGTTCTCTTCAAATGTCACATTGTGCTATAGGAAATTGTCATCCTTGAGCTTTTTCTTCTTCTTTATTTTCAAGGCTCGATGTTTATCAAGCCCAACAAGGAATGTGATCATAGTTGTAGCTGTGTATTATTTTAAATTCCCCTTAAAATGGTTTTATTATTGACGTTATGAGACATGTATGAGCAAAGCAGTACGTTGAATGTTATTTACGCTTCTATTCAATATGACTTGCATACAGAGTAGAAATGTCTCTGGAATACATGTTGTATTTCGTACAGTGACACATGGTCTGATCGAACCACTCGCCCTCTGATTGGTCGATCAGTCCATTCCCCTGAATTAAAAACCCGGATAGGTTAGTGTAATAATGAACTTTGCTGGAATTGTGTTCAAGCCAATCATAACAACATGTTCTATTAAAGCGGCCCTATTTTGCTCATTTCCAGGTTTCATAATTGTATGTCGTGTCTCTACTGTGACACGTCTCCATGCTTTCTTGTTCTAAAAGGCATTTATTTTCTCATACTGCCTGTGCTGCAGCAACTATTTTATGTTTTGTAACATAGTGATGTCACTATGTTACAGAAGTAAACAAAGGAGTCCAATGGAGGCATTTCAAGCAGGGGGGGGGTGGGGGTGTGCGAGATAAACACCCTCTGGAGGGAATTTTGGGATTTTAGCCTTTGCAGATCACTTACATGCACGACAATCTGCATCACACACGACAGGAAAGGGGAAACCCAATAGAGCATAATAAGGCCTCTTAAATTATGTAGGTGATCAAATAGGGAATTGTTTTTTCTTAAGTGCAACCAGAGAACTCTGTCACATACGGTATTCATCTGACCAGTGGTGATGTCCCTGTGAGAAATCATGGCTGATGTTTCACCACATTCTCTGAGCCTGGTGGCGTGGGACAGTGCGAGGGGCAACTGAGGGCTTTTAGGGTGCCTTCCACACGCACACACACTGTACTCTGTATGTATTAGCATATTTTGCACCTTCAGTTGAAACACTAATGTTCTCTTCTGAAGAATTGTGAAATAAAAGTGCGCCTTCCCTAATACTTAGAATAATGTTGTGATAATTAAAATATGAGACAATTGATTAAACTGGTAGTGCTGTACCCTCCTCCCACTCTCTTTCTCTCGCCTTCCCTCGTCCTCTCTGTGTGTCTCACTCCATGGGACTCTCTCCTGCTGTTTCAATCTCCTAGTAAATGATAATGAACCTCTATCTGTCTCAGTATGCCTCGGACACACTGGCGCCCCACACAACCTAGCACTCTTTGAGGTGTGTGTGTGTGTGTGTGTGTGTGTGTGTGTGTGTGTGTGTGTGTGTGTGTGTGTGTGTGTGTGTGTGTGTGTGTGTGTGTGGACAGAGGGAAGTTTGGGGATCAGGAACGAGGAGCATACCATCTCATCCATACAAGCCCATGTAGCACCACACACACACACACACACACACACACACACACACACACACACACACACACACACACACACACACACACACACACGCGCACACAATCCCCCATAGCTATTGAGGTGGGATTAGGGCACCCTTGTGTCAGCCTTTGAGGCAAAGAGAGATTGGAATCTTTGTGTGTGTGTGTATTAGTCAGTATGGGTGTCATGGATGTATGATTGAAGACATTATTAACCCTGCGATCTCCTGCAGCGCTGCAGCTGAAGTTCCGCTGTGTGTGTGTGTGTGTGTGTGTGTGTGTGTGTGTGTGTGTGTGTGTGTGTGTGTGTGTGTGTGTGTGTGTGTGTGTGTGTGTGTGTGTGTGTGTGTGTGTGTGTGTGTGTGTGTGTGTGTGTGTGTGTGTGTGTGTGTGTGTGTGTGTGTGTGTGTGTGTGTGTGTGTGTATTGGTCCTGTATGGTACAAGGGTGATAAGAACAGTGGGCAGGAAACCTGGTGTGTGTGTGTGTGTGTGTGTGTGTGTGTGTGTGTGTGTGTGTGTGTGTGTGTGTGTGTGTGTGTGTGTGTGTGTGTGTGTGTGTGTGTGTGTGTGTGTGTGTGTGTGTGTGTGTGTGTGTGTGTGTGTGTGTGTGACACCCACCTTTCATCTGGCCTTTCACCATGGGTGCTGTGATGTCACACACCTTCTTACAATAGACACAGATACACATACATATTGGTTTAATCCCAAGTGAGAACAAAAGTGAATTTATAATGAATGAATGCCTATTTTTAAAGAATATTATGATTGCAGGATATTGTTGAAGTCAATCAAAATTAGTACTCTACATTAAATGAATCTTGTGTGTCCAATTTTCTTACGATCACGGCATACAATTACTTCTATTTCAATTATTTGGCAAATTGCATACACTTCAATGGGTGAATTAGCTAAACAATAAGATGTTATAAGAGAGATAAGAGCAATACAGTACAGAAGAAAAAAGGGATACAACAAATAATTTCCAATAATACAGAATTATCTATAATGTATTCACCATCTTTACCCTCCCTTACACCTCATGTATTTTTCCGTATCATATTTGAATATAATCTTTAAACTGAATTTAATTTAGCATACGCCATCTCAGCAGTCCATACAAACTGATCAGTGAAGGAAAGTGCTCCATTACTGTGATGTCATATCAATTACATCTAAATAATTCATTGTATTAGTTTTGTCTATATTCAATGTTCATAGAAGGTGTTGTCTTGTTTGTAAAGAGACATCCGAACACTGAAAAAAGACGGAAGTATTTGTGAGGGGTTTGAATTTGAGCCCACACAAATGAATCAGCAAGTGATGGACCAAGAGGGTAAGGGGACTTTGAGGGGAGGAATGGGCGAAGTGAGGGATGGATGAGTGACTCCAGTGGGGGGGAGGCAGATAACGAGGACAGAGGGAGGGAAGGGAGGAGGGTCTATAGGAAGGGTAGATCATCCACAGCCCCGGTGGGGAGGACAGGCAATTACCAGCTGGGGCAGATATGGCACTGGGAGAGTTGGGGGCAGTGTATAAAGGAGAGGGAGACATAAAAGAAGAGCATGCAGCAGGGGTGATAGGGGAGTGTCGGACTTGACAACTTAACTGATCTGGAGCTGAAAATCGTATTTTTGTACTTTGTCATTTCATTTCTGTAACATGTGGAATTGCTTATGTCGTGTTTAGTTACCGTACTTTTCGGACTATAAAGCGCACCTGCATATAAGCCGCAGCAGCTAAATTGTCCGTCTGTCTTGCTCTCGTTCTGTCGCTCGGTTCCACTTTTACTTTGGCGCGCTACCTGTCTCACTCTTTTCCGGCCTCCAGCTTTTCCTGCTGGAGCCCGCCGCTTAAAGGTGGCGGGCGCGCACCGGTCATAGAGCCCATAGGGTTAAAGGTGGTTAATTTTACCTGTAAAATCCATAGATGTAGGAGGTTCCCTAGTGGCCGTTAGCTGTACAAAAAAAATGGGGGAAAAAGTCGCGGCTTATAGTCCGAAAAGTACGGTAGTTGTAGTTGTTCACATAATCATCAATACCGCAGACATGCCTATGTGAGCACATTGGGGGTTAAGTATCTTACCAAAGGACTATTTGACCTTTTGACTGCAGGAGGCGGGATGCAACCACTTATTTTAGCTTTTTTGTCAGTATTCTATACGCCACAGTCTGTCGGTGTCTGACAGTTTGTGTACGTGCAGACATCTGTCGTGAGAGTTGTATTGATATTATTAAACTGATGTCATACGTTCTGGTACTCATGTTGCTTAACCCAGCATACACATGCGTTTCTGTCTTCCTTTTTACAGAGGAGGGCATCAATCACGAATGCAAGCTGTGTAACCAGATGTTTGATTCACCTGCCAAGCTGCTCTGCCACCTGATAGAGCACAGCTTCGAAGGCATGGGAGGTACCTTCAAGTGCCCCGTCTGCTTCACAGGTGAGAGACACACACACACACACACACACACACACACACACACACACACACACACACACACACACACACACACACACACACACACACACACACACACACACACACACACACACACACACACACACACACACACACACACACACACACACACACACACACACACACACACACAAAACCCCATTCACCTTCAAGGACAGAAGCACTGAAAACATGCGGATGTCCGAAAAGCATAACATGCTACCATAAAAAAGGGAATTAACAAGTTATACATGCCCATCGACACAGCAGGGGCACACCATCAGCCTGCATAATCATATACACACATGTTTTAGTATGCTATGAGGAATCATTAACTTTAACAAGATTTAATTTGTTCTTGGAGAGTGAAGACCTCCACTGAAGGTAATGGTGCCTTTGTGCGATACTTGGATCTTGACATTCCCGTAGAACACAGTTGAAACCACAAAGATGTTTCTCAGAGTGGTAAACAATATGTGTCTGTGCGTTTACAGCTAAAGAGGACAATTAGATTCACTTTCTAAGTCTGGAACAGATTTGTTTGTATTCACTAAAGGAATTTATCCTGTACCGCAATGTTAGTGAAAGAGTGAAGCATATTGCATCCACACAGTGTTCAGGATCTGTTAGCAACTATAACGGGTTCTTCCTTTGGCTTTTCCATTGACAACCATGGAAATCGGGCCTTTCGTTTTTCATAATCCTGCGACAGAAAGAGAAAATCGAGAGAAATGTCATCAAGCATTTCAGGACATCCTTTTTACAGCACTTTAAATGACCAATGAAATCTAAAGTACTCTAGCCAGTAGGGCTGTGGCGATACACTAATCTCACGATACGATACACGATATTCAGCCAACGATACGATATATATCACGATATTCAGCCAACGATACGATTCGATACGATTCGATATAATTCGATACACTTATATCATTTTCTGAAAGATTTTAAAGGGACAGTGGGATTTTGGTGACATCTTGTGAGTGTTCCATTGACTTGGATTGAATTAATTCAACTGAAAACTGAAAGCATCAATTATACAATATATGGCTCTGACAGAGAGTCTACAGCTTGCAAATGCTGGACAAAATTAATCAAAAGATGTGGTGAGAAAATGTGTTTCATTTATTGAAACAGTGCAAACTGTAGCTTACAAGCCTTTGAAACGTAAGTACATAAAGTGCAGTATCACAATGGAGAATGGAGAATTAAAAGGTGCAGCAGGTGGCGGAACACGGGGGATTTGAATGGGACTTGTTAGAAATTAAAATCAATGTTTTGATGGCATAAAGTACCATAAACATACCGTCAGTTTAAATGCTGTTTTATACTGAAAAACCAGAAGTTGTTGTGCACAACCAGTTGTTGAGCTTTTATTCTGAAAATCCTTCATCTCCGGTTAGCATTTAGCATGTGGCTAATATACAATTTCCTATAGAGGTGCATTTAGTAGCGATATGACACGGAGTGTTGCACACCGAAACCTACTGATTTCAACACTACAACTATAGACGTCGAGATATTATTATTGCTGAATATTAAATGAAGGTACAGTTTATTTGAATACGTTTGTTTACAGACGTGGGTAGCATGAGACAACATTCGGAACTACCGGAAATGATACCAGCCGTGAGGTATCTTTGGAGTATTGATTACAACGTTTAAAATGTATTAAATGAAAAGTCATGAAAGAGATAAGGAGGAGAAAAGGCGTGTTTAGTTATATATTTAATGTGCAATGTCTGAATCCTCTGTAATGCGCAACAACGAACATTGGAGACGTGGAGGGCCGATCCCCAGCAGCGCCGACCCGCCCACAGGGAGGATTCAGCAGAGGATATTTAACAGCTGGAAAGGTGGAGCTCGCTCTCTTCCCTTCACTCACGAGAGCCAGAACACAGCTGTTTTTCGGACTGAACCATCTTCTGCTTGTAACATTACCGCGCTTTTTATTAATTAAAGTATACATTTGAACATTCTCAGAGACTCAATTAGTCTCTCCTGGACGCGAGTATAACGAACACAGTTATCAGACCTAATGTATCGATACCCGCGGCTGAAATATCGATACCTTCTCGGAAAACTAAATATCGATATATATCGCAGGATCGATTAAATTGCACAGCCCTACTAGCCAGTTATCAAACTAAATGAATCTCGTTTAGATGGCACTGTAGTATGTCATCTGTTCGAATCACATATGAATGTCAATGGGCAAAAGTGTTTTTAGCCATGCACTGCAGTATTGTATGTTCCTAATAAAGCAGACTTTCACCAATACAAATGCCATTGGCACCAAGCTGGTCCCGTCCTGTCACTTATTCTGATAAAGATGCCAGGTGGGGTTACATTTGGTTTGCACTTAGATCTCCACAGGAATCTGCTCCAGTGCACGTTGTGGCTCAGTGAATGGCTCTCTGGGTAACCTGCACCGTGATACATAGAGCAAGGGGTTTTGGGTACGAGCACATTACAAGCACATTCACTGTTTTTAACATTTCTAACTGTGGAAGGAATAGAACAGCAGGGTGCCGCTTCTAAAGGCAAAGCTCTGCGTGTGCAAAGGTTCATGCAATATTACCTCCAAACATGCCACACATGAAGGACTTTGTGCCACTGAAATCCTCCTGAGGACCCAAACTAAATGCCGGATGACCAAAATAGGCCTGTGGCGTTTAAAGTTCGGTGTATTTAGCCAGATCTGCACACCTTCCATCTCTTGACTCTCTATCCCTATACGCACTTTCTGTCACTGCATCCCTCTCTTTCCCTCCCTCAGTTGTTGAGTTTGTCTTGTGTGCCCTCCACCCCCCAGGTACACAGCAACACTTTAAACTTTAACTCTATTCCTTGGTGGCTTATGAATTAGTAAGATGGGCACCACTCCTATGGGGAGGCTTAATAATTGAACACATACACACACAGTGAAAACCAAAAGTGTACTGAAACAAAGGGGAGAGAAAGAAAGAGAAAGAATAAAGTGTACGAGACAACACTGGAGCGGAAGTAAAAAAAAGAAGAGATAATTTATTGATAAATATCTCAAGGTCTGCGGAGGATAGCTCTTCCTGTTTTCTCTGTTTCTTTCTCTCGCTCTCCCTTGTTTCCAGTCAGCCCCGGTGTTTGCTGGGGGTTATTTGTACTGAAACTCAGTTGCTATCTGGTTCGTTTTATATATATAAGTACACTATATAGTAGAGTATCTAGTATTAATCAGGAACTGTTCACTGTGAAGTCCAGTTGTACAATGTGCATCTACACATGGTTGAGGTTACCTGCAATCAGTTGTGATTCATAATACACACCTTGATGTCTCAATCCTTTGCCAACACCTTCAATTATCTTCCACGAACAGACCCAGGATCAGTTTTCTCCAAAGACGGAGAACAATATGATCCCAACTCAGTTTGAGTTTGGCCCCATACTAATGGAGTGGTGTAAGAACGAGTCTTAACACCCGCAAATGGATTAGCATTGGACCACTTCTGGTTCCCTTACCTCAGTGGTGTTATGGTTAGATGCCCTACATCTGTAGTTAACACATGCCAAGTAGATTTTCACGTTTCGTTCTACAACATAAAAACATTATGAATGTCCGAAGCTTGTGTCATTAAAAACAGCGGATGCTACCAAGGGTCTAAATGAGGCTACTTAACGTCGTCATGGCAAACATTACCCGCCTTTAGCTTAGCGGTGGTGACACGTAGCCATGCTACAATAGTGTAGTTAATGAATAACCTGCGTGCTGTAAAGATGTGGAGAGTATCCTGCTGAACAAGAATCATAATTGTGCATTTGACAAAGTGCTTAATTTCTGCAATCTTCCAAATCCAGTGGAAAAAGCGCATTGAATTTGAACTCATTGCTAATTTACGGGGTGCCCTAAAGTAATAGCACATCCGTGTAACATGTTTTGGCCCAAGCAACAGACAACAATGGGCCTGAGATCTCTGGTCTAAAAAGTTTTTAGTTGATCATATGTGTATTGTCTAATAAGCATTGTGTAACATTTGCTGTATGTGTTCCATCCTCAGTGTTTGTGCAGGCCAACAAGCTCCAGCAGCACATCTTTGCCGTCCACGGCCAGGAAGACAAGATCTACGACTGTTCCCATTGTCCGCAGAAGTTCTTCTTTCAGACAGAGCTACAGGTACGTCTCGTTATCCTGTCTCCATGTCAACTTGACTGTCTGTCTACACAATGATTGTGTGCAAGGACCTCACACCACAGTAAGTGGACTGTGAGCGCAAGCTAGTACTGGAGTACATATTCCAAACTCAAACGGGACCCTGCTCTCGATTCTTCTACTCATACCTCAACATGCGGACATTTGACAGAATCTCTCTATTTACTGTTCATCCGTATTTATCCCTCCACCATGTTTCCTTTTCTCTGTCCCTCTCTTTCAATCTCTCCTCATGAGGTCTGAGCAGGGTTCTGGCAAGCCTCATGTCATTAGGGTCAACACACATGTGTGTGCGTATGTGTGCGTATGAAATACAGAAGAGAGGATATAAGTCACCCAAGAGTAGGTCCTGGGCCAGCTGTGGCCAGGTCTGTGATGATGTACACATCCCTGTCCTCTTTCAATTCCTTCTCCCTCACATCTCTTGTACCTTTTGGCACCAGACTGAAGTGCAAAGTCTACAGGTCAAGCAATGGTGCTGACAGAGGTGGTATCTGTAACTCTACCCATGCTGTTGCCAGATGCAGAGGTTTATGTATTTTATTTTTCAAAGTGTTTTTGGTTAGATGCCTGAAATAATTGATGTGGTAAACACAAGCTTAAGAGATGTTCAACGTTTTGTTCTACAACATAATATGTCAGTAGATACCCCCCTAAGGCTTCTATGTGTCTTAAAAGGGGCTGTTCCAGCAAATGAATAAAGGAACCTACTAAACGTCTTGCTGCCGGACATTAGCTGCCTTTAGCTTAGCAGGATTGACAGAGCAAATTCATGGAAGACTGAATTCTGAAAGCCCAGAGTTGAATTGAAAATCATAACTGTAAAAGTCTAAAACATTGTCACTTTTTTGTAAATGTAACCAAGTTACTTACAATATGTGCGATCAACCAAGCAGATGCAAACTCACCCGGCAAGAATTAGCACATTAGCTTTCAGTTAGCAAAACCTTTCAAGGACAGGACAGAAGTCCCATTTTTGTATTTATAATTAGCCAATTTGCAGTCAAACCAGGTGGGGTTTCAGTCTGCCTTTAAAACGTTAGAAGGTATTGATGCCTTATACGTTTTTAGTTGATTGTGAACGAAGGCCATGCTTAGTTAAACTGCAACATAATTAGAAGAGTGGTTGATGTGCAAGCTATTGGTAAACAGAGATTTAGATAAAGGCAGAAATTCTTCTAGGGATTACAAAGGCCTACCCCAGTCACCACACACACACACACACACACACACACACACACACACACACACACACACACACACACACACACACACACACACACACACACACACACACACACACACACACACACACACACACACACACACACACACACACACACCACACACACACACACACACACACACACACACACACACACACACACACACACACACACACACACACACACACACACACACACACACACACACACACACACACACACACACACACACACACACACACACACACACACACACACACACCACACACACACACACACACACACACACACACACACACACACACACACACACACACACACACAAAGTGGCAGTGATGTAGGGCCGGAGGTGGTGGGCATATGGTTGGCCAGTCCATTTAACAGCAGGGTGACTGCTGGACCCTGTCGGTTAATGTCCACACACAGGCCCCACTCACCTCCACACACACACACACACACACACACACACACACACACACACACACACACACACACACACACACACACACACACACACACACACACACACACACACACACACACACACACCGTTTGTTCCACACACAGACACCTCCAGTCCTCCTACATGCACTCCATCCCATAAGTGAAATGCTCTTTGAAACTATGGGTATTTGTAAATGTTGATAAGTATGTAAATGTAGCTCGTAAATATGTTGTATTATATCCTCTATTGTTTTATGTTGTTTCATGTGGAACCTAATTGCTGCAGGTCTCCTTTGAAAAAGAGATCTATGATCTCAAGGGACAATCTGGATGAATAAAGGTTTGAAAGTCCCCGTGGACTCCTCTCCTGTCGTCTGACCGGGTCACAACATCTGTATCGGCTGAAGAATTGTAATCATCTGTTGGCGAATCAGGTTGTTAAGTTTAAAGATAAAGCTGACCTCGCAGTAACATACTCAACCTATCACGGTAAATGTATCAGAGTGGGTGATGTGAAAGGGGCTTCACTACCCCTTTATACTGTTAGTGAACTATTATTCTAATAATATTTTAACTAATTATTTTCCCAGTTATTTATGTTATTTTTCACAAATATGACACAAATTAGATACGAACAAAGAACATGGTATGGCATAATGGTCCATCATCTGCACGCTGTTTTACTAAAGATGTGTAGCTAGTTGTGTACAGCTATGTACAATAAGTAATACTATATACTTTTAGTTTTTAATTTGCTGATATCAATTCAGTACTCGATATCAGCGGGTATCGGGAAGGAAACATGGGTATCTCTAGTTATTTTCATATGTTTAGCTGCATTCCGCCTCATGTCATGCTAACGTAGTACAATTGGTCCACATCTGACTTTGAGGGGTATCTCCATCTTTGTTCCAACAATATGAAGTGGAGAGTTTATACAGCTTCACTTCACTCAACAACGGAGAGCTTTTTTCCTCGTATATGAACTCAGCTGTGATCAGGTCAGATGAAAATAGTTCTTCATTCGTTGTTTTCATTCCAGCTAAGTTGAGCTCAGTTCAACTTTATTTCTCCCTGAGCTCCTTCTCCTTCTTCCTCTTTGGCTGCTGCACTTAGGCCATATCCATCCACTTTGGTCCCGCCCCAAGTGTGTGTGTGTGTGTGTGTGTCCGTGTGTGTGTCAAAACTTGCAGCCCGAACCCGACCTGCCACAGCTCCATCGCCCCATGGGAGGGCTCTCTAAGTGGGCTAGACAGAAAGGCTGACTGGGGGAGATGGAGAGCTACAACTGTGTGTGTGTGTGTGTGTGTGTGTGTGTGTGTGTGTGTGTGTGTGTGTGTGTGTGTGTGTGTGTGTGTGTGTGTGTGTGTGTGTGTGTGTGTGTGTGTGTGTGTGTGTGTGTGTGTGTGTGTGTGTGTGTGTGTGTGTGTGTGGTGTGTGTGTGTGTGTGTGTGTGTGTGTGTGTGTGTGTGTGTGTGTGTGTGTGTGTGTGTGTGTGTGTGTGTGTGTGTGTGTGTGTGTGTGTGTGTGTGTGTGTGTGTTATGGGGTAATTTGTGTTTGTTTTAATGAGGTGTGGATGGATGAAGAAGCCTGGTTGGCCAGTTTGAAAAAGGATTTGGCCTCTTTCAGCCCCTCAGAGGGGTTGTATGATGTCAAGCTCTCTGTCTCTTCCTCACACGTGCACACACACACACACACACACACACACACACACACACACACACACACACACACACACACACACACACACACACACACACACACCCACCCACCCAAGGGTGCATAGACAGGCCACTGCATCATCCTCTTCCTCTACTTTCTTTCCCAATCCCTTGCTCTCACCTCTCTATCCATCTCTTACACTCACATACCACCATTTTCACTCTCTCTTCCTGTCTCTCTGTCTCCCTCGCTCCCACCCCTCCTCTGACTCCCCCCCTCTGTCCCAGAAGAACTAGCCCCTATGCATATTTTAGCCCCTCTCCTCCTCTCTTCCTCTCTTCTGTGCCTCTCCCCAGTGCACCATAAATAGTGCAGACGTAAGCTGGTAAATAAGAGATGTTTTGGTGTGTGTGTGTGTGTGTGTGTGTGTGTGTGTGTGTGTGTGTGAATAAGAAATGTTGTGGCCCTGATCAGCGAGGCCCTTCTGGATCTCTCTCTGTCTTAACTCCCAGACACACAGGACTGCTCTCATTCTCTCTGTTTCAAGTTTCTTTCTTTCTCTTGTTTCAATGTTTTTAATGCTTTTCCACCAACAGATATTGTTTCTGCATCCACCCAGTATTTTAAATGAACTAATCAGAATCCAGATATCTACACTGTTGACTTTCCGTCTTGTAGCAGCATTTGAAATAGCTCCACATCAGTGTGTTACGTTTCCTGACAGACTTCTTGATCTTGGTTGGATTTAAGCCTCCAGGGGGTGCTACAGCGCAGCTCCCTAAAAGCCTCCCCCTCTCCTCCATCCATCACCCCTTCCCCTTTTCCCAGCTTTTTGCGTCACTTGCGCTACACATTTTCCTTTAGCCCTGATTAATATTTAAATGGCGTTAGAGGGTCGGATTGCTGGTCAGATGAATAATTGCATGGATGCAGGGGAGGCGTTTGGCGCAGTGGGCTAGTGCGTTGGTGTTCGGATCAGGGGGATCATTTTTTTTTTTTTTTTTTTTGTTTGTGTGTTGACTCCCTGCTCCGAACCGTCCACCTTTCCCCCTCGTGTCCCAGCGGTGTGGAATATGTGGTGCGTGCACACAGACAAGCGGGGAACTGTTTCCCTCGTAGACACAGTTAGAAGAACATGGAGCAGGACGGAAAAGTGGGAAATGAAAAGAAAGGGATGTAAAAGTCAACACAATGCTATATTAATAACCAGCTTTAATGACATATTTCCTTTTATAACCACTTCCCAACATCAGTGTCATGTTATTAACCTTTATGCAGCCAGTATGCGGTAACTCCTCAGCAGATACTCCATTGATTACACCCGGACAAATCAAGAGAATATATAAAGCCTCTCCCTACGAGCTAAAGTAGTGAATACATGTTTTATTTTGTTAGTTAATGCAAGGCAGAGAATAGATTGGCAGAATACCGTGTGTGTGTGTGTGTGTGTGTGTGTGTGTGTGTGTGTGTGTGTGTGTGTGTGTGTGTGTGTGTGTTGTCTTTGTCTGAATCTAAGGGCCTCACTGTCTCCCTCTAACTGAATTATGGAAAGGTGTGGATGTGGTAGAACTGGCAATAAGGTTAATCTCTGTGTGTGTGTGTGTGTGTGTGTTCACCATTGTCTGGATGTTGCTTTCAGTTGTGTTGCTTTCAGTTGTGTTGCGTTCCGTCATAGTGTGTACTCTCTGATCCATGTATCCCCTGGCTCCCTCGCTGTGTGTGAGCGTGTGTGTGTGTGTGTGTGTGTGTGTGTGTGTGTGTGTGTATGTGTATATGAATTTGATCCGTAGATCCCTGTGGCGTTCCAGGGGAGCGTACTCAGCTGCCCCAGCGCTCACTGGGAGACTCTGTGTTATTAGAATGGGGACCTGGGACACACACACACACACACACACACGCACACGCACACGCACACACACTCCTACCTCCCCGAGTCCCTGGACTTGAAGGTGGTATGTGCAGCAAGGGAGGGAGAGACAGAAACAAAAAGAGATTCAAAAAGAGGAAGAGAGACAAACGGAGAGAGGCTGCAAGCCATCCAGCGTACCTGAAACAACAACAAATACTACCACAGTACCACAGCGACTACTATTTAATACTTCAAGTACTACGTATTTTACTGAGCTTTATCCATAGAACCGTAAATATGGAAGTAATTGTACAAAATCATAGTCAAACTAAAGACTTGAAGCAATGCAATACGACAAAATCAACAGAAATGTGTAAACATGTTATTTCATCTGACTTTTCTTCTCCAAAAGAAAAATAAATCACACACCAATTATGTCCGTCGCTGTTCACACTGTTTCTTGTTCCACACTGTGAATGGAAAGCACATTGTGTTGATGTTAAATAGAAGACGGAACGCCTCAATATGCGCCCATCTCGAAATCTTTTTTTCGTGTGTACGGCAAAGAGAGTGAGGTTTAAACAATAAGTCAAAAGAAGTGACTTGTTGCGTCGATGTAAAGCAGAGGAACAAACAGACAGACGCAGAGAGACACAGAGGGAGGTGGAGATAAACGGAGTTAGGGACAGACACAGAGGAATTACACTCTGTGTGTGTGTGTGTGTGTGTGTGTGTGTGTGGGTGTGGGTGTGGGTGTGTGGGTGGGTGGGGGGGTGTGTGTGTGTGTGTGTGAGGTGAACAGAGGCAGTGTGGCGCAGAACAGGACAGACTCTGCATAGCGTGCTGCTCTATCAGCCCTGCCAATAGACACACACAAACACACAATGTCATCTCCCCAACCTAAAAATAAAACACGTCATTATTTTTATTTATGGATATTAATTCAAACACAGTAATTGTGTGAACATATTTGGGCTCTGTGGCATTCTTGACGTGTGTTTCATTTAAAGCAGGGGGGTCAAACTACATGTAATGGTGGGCCACATCAGCATTATGGGTGCACTCAAAGGGCCGGTTGTAACTTTCAATCTCAATCTTTATGTATGTATAGCACATTTAAAACAACCTCAGTTGACCAACGTGCTGTGTGCGGCACAGGGAACAAATAGAAAATAACACAATAGGAGTAAAATAATAAAACAATAATTAAAAACAAGATAAAAAGCACAATAACTAGAAACATATAAAAACACATACACATATCAAAATGTTATGTTCAACTAGTATGAAAAGCCAGTGCAAAACTTTAAGACTATTTATAAATACATACATAAATAACTTCATAATTAACTATGTCTGAAAAGCAGAAGTCTAGGGCAAATAATTGCAAGTCTCTTAATTGCGCACGTCACAAAATTAGATGCATTGTGGGTAGGGATGCTCCGATCGCCAATTACTTTAAATCTTCCATTTAAAGTGATGTTTAAACTGATTTAATGGGGCTCATTCACTGGAGCTTCCACAAACAACAATCAACTTAATTATTACATTCAAATGATGTACATTATTCAAGTTTAGCTCACTGATCCAGTAATGAGTGACCCGACAATGAAGAATACATATATTTATAATAACTAGTTTAGCTTGTTCCAGAGGTAGATGAAATAGCTAAGTGTGTTAGGTCTAACTCTTACGGTACGTCCACACAGCAGCTTTTCAAAAATCTTGGAGCTGGGCGTGTCTGAAAGCTTGGAGATTTTTTGCGACCAACAACCAATCACATGAATCTCCCGCCCCCGACATACAAAGCAAAAAACCCCGGGGATTTTATGCGAGCAATATATATATATATAAACTCCCCAAACACACTCAATATATATATATATATATATATATATAAACTCCCCAAACACACTCCCTGTACACACCGGTCCGGCGGGCGGAGCTGCAGGATTTCTGCTTCACACACACGTTACATACCGCTATTTTACTGTCTTTTTCGGACACCTTAAAATAATGCCAGACCGGTGAAGCCATTTTGGCGAGCTTGTTTTGCCGCACACAGAGACAAGTGTCATGTAATCGGCTCTCGCGATCGGCATGTTTAGAGAGCACCGATCGATCGGTAGAGAGTGAGTATCGGCCGATCTCGATCGGTGACCGATCGATCGGAGCATCCCTAATTGTGGGGCATGTAGTTTATGGACAACGTGCTTATAACCCTATAATAAACATATTATATTCTTTGCTAGCTCTTGCGGGGCCACATAAAATGAACCCGAGGGCCGGATTTGGCCCCCGGGCCTTGAGTTTGACACCCCTGATTTAAAGCATGTTATCACAAAAAGAGCAAGTGTTAAGAACAGCATGTGTCCATACAAGAGTCCAACATGCAGTAATGTTGTATGTTAGCGTTTATTAAGCATGTATTATACTCTCAGATCATGTGACCTTTATACATGTGTTTATAAATGTAAGACTAAAAGTGGTTATTTTACCCGCTTTTAAATACAGCTTTATTACATTTGAAGAAATTGTCCCATTTGCGCACTGTATACAAAAGTGACTACTTGCTATACTTTGTATTATACCGTAATAGTTATTGTGTATATATATTAAAACATTATTTCCAACAGCGCATTTAATTTCATATGTCTGTACTTGACGTGACATTTATAGGACCAAATAGGCACATGCATAATACTTAAGGTAGCATCAACAACATCAACAATGTCAGCACGTACATCAGGCATTGTCCTGCCACACGTGTCTCTGCTCTCCCTCACTTCCTGTATCAACCCAATCTTCTCTCTGCTTTCAGTCATCAATCTCTGTGTCTATGCGCTTTCTGTTTTCCGTCCTGCCCTTCAGGTTAGGGTGCATGATAATCAAAAAATAAATGAATTAAAAAGCGGGCCCCCCGGGGACTCGTGGGGATTGGGCGTGTGCGGTAATATGACAGTGACACGGAAAGCTGGCACGCTCTGCCGAGTTGTGATCTCATGTGTGTTGGAGGGAATCATGTCTGTGCATTTATTTGTACATCTGTAACCTTTGAATGCATTTTTCATTTATGTCTGACATTTTGCATCGCCCAATGCGTCTGTGTCTACTTCCTTTCCTGAATTTTACATTTTTTTTTATTTGATGTGTGTTTTTTTTGGATGCATGTGTGTGTTTTTCCCGTCCTATCACCCACGTCTGCAGGCTTTAGTCCTCATCTGGCACTCAGCTCCCGTGTCTACAAGGACCACATTCCTCCGTTCTGAGGGGTGTGTGTGGTGTGTGTGTGTGTGTGTGTGTGTGTGTGTGTGTGTGTGAGAAGGAGAGATCATTCATACTTCTCAAACACCCCCATTCCCCTCTATTATGGCGTGACTCAAACGTGTCATGTGGTGTTCAGGAATGATCGGTTATTTGTGCTGGCGGTGAGGTCACTTCCTACTTTGTAACAGCTTCCAGCAGGGAGCTCTCACCTTCGCTGTGAATCTGGTGCAGACCCATGCGTGTTCGCCTTGCTGTAGTGTGTGTGTGTGTGCCCTTCATGCTGTGAAGTGTATTTTAGGTTGTGTTTACTGGTCCAAACCTGGCTGCTTTGGGCCAGTAGCAACAGGAGAGGGGAAGTCCCATCGGGAGAAAGAAAGGGAGGGAGCGCTCCAAACAGGACATGGTTGGAGAGGTCACCCTGGGTGGGGTGACGGAGGAGGAAAAGCAGGGGGTCATCGTGACTTGGCTTGAAAGAGAATGGGGCGCTGGTCATCTTACAAGAGGTTACAATCTGAGGATGAGAGATGGAGGGATCGTGAGAAGAGATGGGGACAAAGACAGACGGAGAGAACTGGAGGGAGTGGGAGGGGAGCAGGGAATACGCGTCTGTGGGATGTTAAGGGCAGGGGGTGCGTTTATTTTCGATCTCCTCCCGAAGGCAGCATCCTGTCCGGTACGGGTGGGGCTAAAGACAAGCCAGGGAGCAGAGGAAAAGGGCTAAGACAGCCCATCTGCTAGTCCCACACACACACACACACACACACACACACACACACACACACACACACACACACACACACACACACACACACACACACACACACACACACACACACACACACACACACACACACACACACACACACACACACACACACACACACACACACACACACACACACACACACACACACACACACACACACACACACACACACACACACACACGGACCTAGTCACGCTCACTCTGTTGGAAGATTGTCAACTCTGGGCTAAAAATACTCTGGACCCAAAGAAGACCACGAGGCGACTAAGGTGATTTTTCATTTGGTGTGGAGTTGAGTACACTCTCACACACACGCAGCATTTGGCCTGCCTCCAATTACACACACATTTGACACACATTCACGTACTGACAGACACTCGCTGACCAGTGGTGTAGTGGGGGGGGGGGTCGGGTCGAGAAACTGGGCGCACTCGTGAACTGTCAACGGGGGGGGAAGGGGGGGGGGCTGTACGCCTGTCAGTGCAACTTACATGATGCCATTTAAAAATATAATAATAAAGTGCGGCTCCTCTTCCTGTCCGTCAGAGACTTGGCAGCTGTATTTCAAGGTGTAGTTGTTGCATCACAACAGACAGGAACGTGTTCTGCCTACGAGTAACTGTGAGAAAGTTCTTCCTCTCGTCCAACTGGCCCCAAAACAAGGTCAATGCCACATGCGTCAGCGGCAACATCTCATTGTTCTCGTTTGACTTTAATCTGATTGTTTTTTCCTTTCCCACACTTCCGGCCAGATGGCGCTTTGCAAGCATACCTGTGTGCCCCTGCCGTCTGAAGGCAGCTGAGATGCACAGCACTGACCATGTACACATACATTCAAAGGGACAGGGATGTAAAGCACATCACAGCAGCACCAATGCACACACACACATTTAGTGTGTAATGCAGGAGATAACAGAGAGGAGCAGGATTACATTTCCCTTATCTCTATCTCTTGGTTTACTGTCGCACCCTTCTCTCTTCCCCGGGAGAACTGTGTGTGTCTCCGCAAATTCTTTATTGGCATCGTGTGTCTGCATGCATGTGCTCTTAGCTGCGACTGCATTCCTGCGTGTGTGTGTGTGTGTGTGTGTGTGTGTGCGTGTGTGTGTGTGTGCGTGCGTGTGTGTGTCCGTGTCTGGCAGTGTTGTGCGTGGGTAATGCGACAGGGCCATATTTCCCCCGGGCCCGGGGCTCTGCAGGCTTTAGCCTCGCTCTCTCTAAGCAGTTTAGGAAAACAATGACAGGCCTCTGTATCGACTGGTCTGGCCTGGGAGACGCGCTGTTCCAACTGCAGCTCACACCCCCTCCTCTATGAAATGAACACAGTGGAGAAATGGTAGAATGAGGTCCAAACTAGGGGTCATGTTCATATTAGAAATTAGATTTATAAAATAAGTATGGATATTGACTATCCTAAAATAGAAGCCAACCGGTGCACACAGACCTTAGCAACCAGTGTAGAAACAGGAAATTGATGGCGATGGAATGGTTGCCACCTCAGAAGAAAGCATCCAAAGGATACCCTTACCCCCGGCAATCATTTGTGCTCTTTCGATTTGACCAGCAGTCAATTCATGATTTGAACAACCCTTTAGAAATCACTTCCGTAGCAATTTCCTCCCACATTTTTGTATAGTCTTCGGTTTCTTTGTGCTTTTTTGTAACTAACAATGGGCCAAGTGTGTGAGACGAAAGCAGGTGTTAACACTTCATGCATTGTGCTGCTTTTACATGTCTTTCAATGCAGTACATGCTTTAGCGCCTTTCTTAAGCCAAGGAAAGCTTTAGGTGCAGAACCTTTACGTGAGAGCCACAGCTCAGGAAGGAGCCTTAACCGTCATACTAAAAGAGGGAAGGTGTATTTGTGAATCCGACCCCTAGCATTCATTTGAGAGGCCTTGATTTACACTTTCCTTTTGTTTTAAACATATCTCTTTCCAAATGCTTTCACATGCTTCATCCGTGGGGCAGTAATCCCTTCACTCTGCTTTTATTGTGTCCACAGGATTCATAATGAGTGGAGTCTGTCATTTAGCAAATTCAAATCTAACAAAGTTCAAATATTTGACAATCTTTTTTCCAATAGCACAGACACCACCCTTTAAAGGCTGCTTCTCCGCAGCAACCACAAGTTAACACTAAATATACACACAGTCTTCTTCTGTCACCCAATGTTCCTGTAGAATATATCAATTACTCTGTGACACACACACACACACACACACACACACACACACACACACACACACACACACACACACACACACACACACACACACACACACACACACACACACACACACACACACACACACACACACACACACACACACACACACACACACATACGATCGATCACAGTTCTGCATAATCAATACTAAGCTTCCAACAACATAAATGAGGAGAAGTCAGTGGGTGTGTGTGTGTGTGTGTGTGTGTGTGTGTGTGTGTGTGTGTGTGTGTGTCCGTTACATTACTCGCTCGTCTTCATCCCTCTTCCTCCTCTCCTCTGGGCTGCAGCGCTGCCAGCTCCTCTAGGGACCAACCGCGCCCCCCCTCCTCTTCCTCTGTCCTTCCTCTCCATCCCTCGCTCCGTCTACAAATCAATACAGCAGCAGCAGGACCGTAAGACCCTCAGGGAAAACACACACGGCTCCTCTTCCTTCCTATTCCCAATTTTCCTTGATTCAAATCCTTCTAGGACACTTTTTCCCTCTTTTCACATTCCTTATTCCTCATATATGATCTCATTGTTAGAGGTCATATAAGAGGCAAAGATGTCAGACATTCACTCTCCTCGTTTCCTCTCCTTCACCCCGTGTCCTCTCTTCTTGTGTTTAAAGTCACATTAAGAGGAATAAGCCTGACCTCTACTGGCGATGAGAGGAATTGCAGCCGCGGAGAATGAGACAGAGAAAGAAGGGTTTTCTGTCATAATGGGGTCAGTGTCTCCCAATGAGATCTGCCTCCTCACTGGAGACCTACACACACACACACACACACACACACACACACACACACACACACACACACACACACACACACACACACACACACACACACACACACACACACACACACACACACACACACACACACACACACACACACTTGCACACCAAGGGGCTCAGCGAAGCATGCGCAGCAAGATAAGGGCCATAGAATGACAAATAAGTATTTATCACGCCCAAACCACGTATAATCCCTCACATGTCCCCGTCCTCCCCTCATCCCCGACTCTTGTTTTTCATTCTGCTCTCCTCCGCTGTTCATTTTTGTCTTTTTTCCCCTATCTGTGAGAGAGGGAGAGCGATTAATCTGAGAATTAATCTTAGAAAGCTGCTTTTAATGGTGGTGAAGGGAGGGGGGGGGGGCGTTGATTGGAAAGGTCTCATTGGGAGTTGTGGGAGTGTGTATGTGAGGTTTTGCAGGGAGATAGCTGGGGAGAGAGACGGAGGAAAACATCCTAGTGGAAATGTCTCTGATATACACACACACATTCTCAGATAAATCTTTCCTACCATCTCACACACACACACACACACACACACACACACACACACACACACACACACACACACACACACACACACACACACACACACACACACACACACACACACACACACACACACACATCATCTCACCAGCTTTAGATTTAGATTCTATCTGATTTGAAACCAGAAAATCCAAATTATCACAAATGTAGTTCCACATTGTAGCTGATATGGTAAATCCACAGGACAGGAAGTGTGTGTGTGTGTGTGTGTGTGTGTGTGTGTGTGTGTGTGTGTGTGTGTGTGTGTGTGTGTGTGTGTGTGTGTGTGTGTGTGTGTGTGTGTGTGTGTGTGTGTGTGTGTGTGTGTGTGTGTGTGTGTGTGTGTGTGTGTGTGTGTGTGTGTGTGTGTGTGTGTGTGTGTGTGTGTGTGTGTGTGTGTGTGTGTGTGTGTGTGTGTGCAGAAGCCTTGCTAACAGGTATTTAT
This sequence comes from Pseudochaenichthys georgianus, assembly GCF_902827115.2. Lineage (NCBI taxonomy): Eukaryota > Metazoa > Chordata > Actinopteri > Perciformes > Channichthyidae > Pseudochaenichthys > Pseudochaenichthys georgianus. The sequence goes on from NC_047508.1 coordinate 11,488,359, forward strand.
CTTTCAGTATAAAGTTAAACATACTATTAGTTATTTTACCTCCGTCACTTCCACATGCTAATCTCTTAATCTCAGCTGTCACCTGAGATCTCTGCACCGTCTCCCTTTGTGCTCTCGCTGCTGATGTGAATTTTAATTTAGGGAAAAAAAGGTTTTTTTGTTTTTTGCATTGTGATTATGTATTGATGTGTAGTGTGCAGACGTCTTTGGAGAGATGCGAGTGTAGGCGTCTCCGCGGTATGGAGACGGTCTCTGTAAAATATTAATCACAATATCAAAAGACACGAGGGTTTCAACAGATCTGAATAAACAAATCGAGGCGCAGAAAAGAAATAAAAGCCAAACTAGAACAAATACTCTCTGATATCTAATGATTTGGTTTTCAGGTCCTGCTTTTGTAACACGAATAGTTGTGTTGATAAATGTGTATCCCGTTATTTCGGTGATGGTGTATGTCGAAGACAAGCAATTCGTATGTTCCTATCAAATGTTTTTTTACCTAGTTTCCAAAATCTTTTGTGAGAGCAACAAAGCCACAGTGCTGTCCCCACTAGTTTGTGTTGCAGAGTTTCTTCTCCTCTTCTTCCTCTTCTCCCTCAGACTGTGTGTGAAGCGAGAGGCCTTGCTGTCTGTGCTGTGGGAGGCGGTTGTGTTTCTGTTCTCTCCTGTTCTATTATTGGATGGGGGTGCAAGTGCAAAGCACTATGCTCACGTAGCCCATTATTTCTCTCATCATGTGTTCTCACTTGTTCCCTCTCTTTCTCCCTCTCCCCCCAGAACCACACACTGAGTCAGCACGCGCAGTGAGACCGGGGCCCGGCAGGATCCCTCGGCTCAGCCGGGGCCCCCGACCCGGAGCCGGCAGGGGACTCCCATCTCCACATCACAGCCAATCAAAGTGTCATTTGCAACTCACATGTAAAACTCTAACGATCGCACCACTGTGCGCGGCTATTAGGAGCAGCGGGGGAAAGGAATATTAATGGGAAATGCTATTAAATAAAGAAAGGAAAAAGTGGGTGAGAGAAAGGGTAAGAGCTAGATGAAGGAAAGAGTGAATAAAGGTATTGTACGTGCAGTATTTTTTATTGTCCCTGCCAACCCCCCTCCCCCCCACCCCACCAGCTTCTTCCCCCTTCCCTTCTCCCCCCCCACTCCATCATTCCCCAGGTCAGGCATTTTATTTTTTTTAACAAATAGAAAAGGAAAAAAAGCGATCCTTTGTTTCGGGATTTTTTAAAATAGATTATAGTAAAAAAAACGTCACTTTTTGTCCCCTCAGTTGCTTATTGAATTTAACTTCATAGGTGCCAACTTCTTTGATTTCTTTCTTTCTGCCATATGCGCTTACTTTCTTTATCATTTTTGTACCTTTTATTTCTCGCCGTACGTAGGTTCTTGTGCTGTGTTGTGATTGTTTGTTTGCCAGTCGTAATACTTCCGACTTCCCCCCCCCCCAACCCCCTCCTTTTTACTATTATTGTTATATATTTTTTTTCCTTTTTGTAATTACTATCAAAAAAAGTCATCAAACTAAATAAAGTGCAGAAAACCATACAGATGTTTCTTTTTTTGTTTTGGATTGGGTTTTCCAGTCTCTATGGGGCCTATAATGGTTATTGTAAAAATGAATATCATCGATTTCAGTGCGTCTGGTCAATGACTGATTTTTAAATGTGAATTAACCAGATTGTAATAATCTAGTACAGACAAAAAAGCTAAAACAAATAAATAAATGCAAATAAAAGATGTCTGTGTGATGTGCATTTCATTGAAAATAAGTGATGGAAATACTGATGAGGTTTATTCAAAGGTACATGTCATGAAGTTCAGTGCATATTTTACAAGCCAAGGCAAGGTTTTACATAAAGAATTTCTCATACGTAAAAGCAGTTTAGGTTCATTACATAAAACATTGGAAGACATTCTAGTTTCTAATTCTATATGATCATAAGATGATCAACGGGTAAGAAAAGTAGAGTACTTTTTTTGGTATTTTATTATTCTACTTATCTCCTGGTAAAACATGCCTTGAAAACAATATTCTTGTAATATGTGATTCTCACGTGGTCTCTGGATATTTTGGGGACCCAGCTGCCCCAGAATATAAGGTATCGGGTATGAAAATCAGGACCTTAACGCAGAATGGAGAGGAGGAAAGTATAATGGATCAACAAAAAGCTAACTTTTAGTTAAACAAAGCTGATTCATAAACAGTCAAAACAAAAACAAAACAACAAAAATAAAGAGAAACAGAGGGGAATGGAGGACAATAGCAGGAACACAGGTATCAACATAAACGACAAATCAACAGAACACAAGGGGGGGAGACAGGCATACAGTATACAGACAAGACTTAACACAAAGACCATACAACTGGAGAGGGCAGCAGTTAAACACAATCATACAATCACACAGGCGGGAAAACAGACGGCAAGTAAAAACCAGACTAGACCCAAAGAGAAAATACATTTCAAAATAAAACAAGACACACAAAAACTGAGATCATGACAGTAACAATAACTATAGAGGTGACCACTGTAAAACATATAGGGCTTTATCAACATGGACAAAGTCCTTGACCGATTTGCCCGCTGCTGTATACAGATCACTGTTAGAATTAGACAGTTCTATCTAAATTGTCAGAAAAAAGCATGTGTCATTAAACCCAGGGACATCATTCACTAGAATATCTGTGGGGTTGATCGCTCTTTTCCACATCATCTCAGAATGTATCTTCTGTTAGAAAGACACATGCTGCTTGTTCGTGACTTTCTAGTGTGTCCCTAATTTTACACCACGCAGTAAGAAGTCACATCTCTATGAATGCTGCAAATAACTTTATAACAGATGCATCTAATATAGAATGATATTTAGATTAAAGTTCCGTGCATTAAATATTAAACGTGTGGTTCAGAGTGTAAGCAGTAGGTTACTCCTGGTTGATACAATTGTTTGAATATGGAGGCGACATTTCCACAATACTTCCCAGCCTTAGCGTCTCTTTAGATTAGCCAACAACTGTATGCATACACATCTAGAAGACATGAAGCAATACACATTATAAAACGGAGAAGTCAAATCAAGCAATCTGATTGGTTCTTAGCCGTGATATACTGAGCGTATACCACGGGTAGAATTGTAAGTTACTTTTCACAACAAGTCAGTATCCCTCCGCGTCTGAGAAAAACAGTATACCATTGGGCTGAAAAGCTTTTCATACTGGAACAAGAAAGCAGCGGAGAAGTAACGGGGCAGAAACCCTCCTTTTTACGCAGCGGTCCAGACATAGACATCAAACGGCAAAACATATTCAGTGTGCAGTTCCTTTGGCATTAGGGCAGGGATATCTAGATACTTTCCAAGGTTTGACATAATGAATTGTGCTACTTTTAAAGCAAGCAACGATGTTTTCAAATCTGTAATCAAAGAGGTCCGCAAAAACAGTATCGGCCAATCAGATTGCTTGATTTGACTTGTCAGTTTTATAAATATATTTACATTTCTTCCGTTACGGAACAAACTTACAAAGCATAAAATGGAAACATTTAAGATTAACTTCTACCTCCGGGGAGGTCTTACTATGGAGGAGTGGATTGAGGAGTGCCTATCTCCAGAAAAAAAAGCACCTAAACGACGACATGCAGAGCTACGTGAAGAGCCAACACACTCTCACTCCCTAAGCGTCCAATAGCGACGTTTGGTCAGTGTCCGTGGCGTCCAATTGTGACGCTCCTAGGCTCCTTCAGCGTCATAAAGGGACGCAAATAGCTTTCAACTGATTGCAATGTATTCCCATCTGCGTCGGGATTTGAAGCTCATGGAAGTACGGCATTCGTTTATGCCGGCTGCCCTTAAAGGCAATGTGAGCGTCCATTCCCATTGGATAACGGAGAATTGTACACCCGGAAGTAAGTATTCCTCTTACTGTCGATTGATTTTACAGTGATATCTGCACCACTCATCGACTAAAAAACACCAGATTATCCTTGTTAATTACACAACATTGATTGGTTTAAATTGTGTGCAATGCTTTTGTATTTTTCCCCTTCGATTCGGAGAAACAAATATTTTTTCTGAGTAAAGGATGGCAGAAGACACTACACTACCCAGAATACCCAGCTATCGTTTGGACTACACCATGTGCTCTGTTTGACAAACCCCGTTTTTTTCACCATTCATTCCGATGGCTGGCGTCTATGTCACATGATCTTCAAATTTCTCCCTGCAGAAAAAAGAAAACATGGCCGAAATTCGTTTTATTCTCGGTAGAAAATGCCTATTTTAAAGTTAGTTTGACCATTAAATGCGTTTTGATGTCATTTGATGCGAGAAATATGAGTTGTTATTTCAGATTATGTGTGCAGTGGATGTACATGATCTTTAGTTTGCTAGTTATTACGAAGATTACTTCAGGAAATCGCGACGTTTTCATTGTTACCAAGGTGGTTGCTAGGGACGCTGCTATCAATATTATTTATGTTATGTTGTGTAACTGTTTAATGGTGTTATCTTTATTGCTACCCCCTTCCCCGTCAAGGTATAGTGTTGGTCCACAGCCTAAACATATTAGTTTAACAAAATCCGCATCTAAAGATAGCCTACGTTATTTTCCCCCTGTGCAATTCCAGTCTCACATCTCACAGCACATCGTCATTAACAAATACCGGAAACAGACCGAAAACATTAAAAAAAAAAAATAATAATACTTTATTCCGAGTGTGCTTGCTTTTCTCTTTGAAAGTCATCACATAACGGCATTGTAATACACGGTTCGGCTGCATTACATATTACATATCTGCCGTAGTTCTGTATTTATAGAGCCCTGATGAGAAGACAAACATGAGGAACTGAAAACGTGACATGGATCATAAATATATCAGCCATTAAACAACATCTTACATTTATTTTCACACAATACGTCTCCTTGCAGTATCAACACTAATTCGGCTCACTTTTATATTTGATCCAATTGGTAGATAGGCTGTATTTACACCATAAAGGTGCACAGCTGATATAAAGGGACACCTGGTGGTTAAAGCATGTTATTGAATTTAATTATTTTTATTATTAGATATTAATACGATCCCTATAAAGTATATTCATTACTCGTTATTCTCTACTAATAGTTAATTAAAGACTGTATATAATGACTATTTTGCACATCCCTTTCAAGATTTCATGATTTTCTAAGGTTTATTGACATATCATATAGGCCTACACAACTGTGGTGTAGTTCTGCACTGAATGAAAAACTTGGGTTGCAGGTTCCTCAATAGTGCATTACAAGACATCTAACAATATTTGTGCATACCTCCAGCAATGTTAACTATGTTGAAGCACTTATTTTAACTGATATTATACATAATGTATTATACTCTTATAAGATGTATGTAGATATTTCATCTCCGGCCTTGTCAGGTATTGAACAATCACTAAATAAAGAACACAGAATTGTTGAATATAAAACACAGAATTTGTGTGATTATACTAAATGATTTTCAAATAAACACCACTGCATATTTAACTGTTACACATGCTGATGTAACGCAAATGTTCCAACTTGGGATCAATAAAGTATATCTTATCTTAAGCTGATCGATGGCTAACTGCCATATTTGCAAAATGTGTCTTTGAACCATGACAAGTGCATGTTTCAGGCTTATCAATGAATGTAATGTAATGTTATTGCAATCAGTTGAAAGCTATTTGCGTCCCTTTATGACGCTGAAGGAGCCTAGGAGCGTCACAATTGGACGCCACGGACACTGACCAAACGTCGCTATTGGACGCTTAGGGAGTGAGAGTGTGTTGGAAGAGCAGGTAGACCAACTGGAAAAGTACCACCATTCAAAAGCTAAGGGGGTTGTCGACCCTCCGCTTCGCGTCGGGCCTAACCACGCCCCTTAGCTGTGATATAATGAGCATATACCACGGCCTGTCGTGAGCTATTGCTTAAGTATACACCCCATTGATGCATCTCTGCTCACCTGATGGATGTATGATTTAATGGATCACGCAAATGTTCAAATTGGTTAAAAGGCCCTATTATGCTTTTTGGGGTTTTCCCTTTCCTGAAGTGTTGTAAATGTTTCTGTGCATGTCAATGGTTTGCAAAAGCTGCAATCTCAATGTTCACACCAGAGGGAGTTTCTCTCACACAAACTCCCCCCTTGCCTGAAACGCCTCCATTGGCCTCCACTGTGAACTTCCGTAACATAATGTCTTCACTATGTAACACTTGCGCTTCTATTGGCTTGCACAACACATTGTTTGTTATAGTCCAAGACCAAGGGCCAAGATTGAACATTAAAACATGTAAACATGTCACAGTAGAGGCACAAATACAAATATGAACCTGAAAAGGAGCACAATAGTGCCCTTTAATAATGAGCAAAGAGACTATGAATTGCAGTCCTGTAGAGGTCATAAAACAAACAAAAAAAGATGGCATTTGCTAGAACTAAAAAAGAAGTACAACTGTTAGAAATGTCCTTAGTTTGTCTTACACTAGAGCTTATTGTCAGAAACCATAAGATTAGGCAAATGGTAAATTGACATTTGACCTGTTGGTGGCGGTAAATAAAACATTACAGGATCACTAAGGTGATTACAAATCCTCCAAATGTGGACATTAATATCAACAAACTTTCATGGTAATCCATCCAATAGTTGAGATGTTTCACTCAAAACCACTAAGGTCGCCCTCATGGTGTTTTAGATAGTAAAACAGATAAGTGAAAATCTGACCGGCTGTTGCCGCCAGATGAAATATAATCGGATCACTGAAGTCATTAGGATTTGTGAACTACATGGCTAAAAATAGAAAAGAGGACTGATTCTAAGCAGATACAAGTGGACTCCATGACACCAACCTGCTTTAACACAGCATTCATATGGGATCTGTAAAAAGCCAGTGTTACAAAACAAACCATGCTAAAATATTTGTATTAAAACAGATTGGATAAACGGAGAATATATTTCAGGTGGTTATATCTAAATAATCTGCATGTCACAACTGAATATGACAATTTGAAAGTTGGTGAGACATTGTTATCATGGTTCAATGCTTACAAATGAATCAATACAATGTTCGCGGTATTTACTCAGAGGCCCTATTATGCTTTTTGGGGGTTTTCTCTTTCCTGTAGTGTGTCATATAGATTTGTGTGCATGTAAATGGTCTGCAAAGTCTAATATCTCAAAGTGTACATCTGAAACTGTGAGGAATTGCGGTATCTCGTTCTCCTTTTTTCTGTTTGTTTGTCTATCTGTTTGTCTGTCTTCCTGGCTGGGCGTGGTTGACCTACTTTCCGTTTTCCGCCAACTCACCTCCGCTCCTGTTTCTCATCATCACTGATTACCACCACTCACCTGCTGCTGCTTAAAACTCCGGTTCGATCATCAGACTTCGCCAGTTCTTCGTATACTCACAGTGGTAAACTCCAGTTCTGGCTGACTAGATTTTCTAGTGCTTTTGTATACTCTTCCTGTTGGATTTTTTCGTATGCTAATCATGTTCTGTTTTTTGCCTGTTCCAGAAACTCCACATTCCATTCTGTCCTGCCTGCCACGTCCAGCCCAACCTCCGTCTCAGCCCTGCTCCACGTTCTCCCTACTCTGTTCAGAGTTTGCTTTGTCCCCTGCCTGGTTTTTTGTGGACTTATTAAATCCAGTCTTTTTGACACTTCACCTAAGTCTCCGTCCCAGTGTTCTTGCATAGCGGGTTCAAGTTTTGTGTCTCTTTACGAGGAGCTTAACAGAAGAACTGGCCAAAAATGAACCCCGCAGGATCCGGAGCGGATTCTACCCCAATCCTTCATGCCCCGTCAAGTCAGGGCTCCCTACTGGGTGAACACGAAAAGCTCATCCGAGCGTTGGTTGATAGTAACCGGTCCATGGCTCTTCTTGTCTCCGAGTTGGCGTGCCAGATCTCCGCTCTCACTACCAGTAGCGTGGCGTGGAAAAAAAATTAGGGGAAGCCAATAATACGTCCTTTTTTTTGGGTCGGGGGTGTGGTGGTCAATGTAATAACGTAACCAGATGAGTGATTAACGCACCCGGTATCATTTTACACACATTTGTATCATACAGATGCAGGACTTACACAGGCCTGTTATCTAACCGACAGGTCCGCACGCACTCTCCAGCCGAAACTCTAATAAGCAGTCATTCACAAACTAAATCAGCCAGGAGACCTTTAACGTTTTACGTCCGATTCGCTCCTTTTTTCCTCGCTGTACACAGCTCCAGTTTGGGCATTGGCCTGTCATCAGATTGTATTTGTTGTTGTTGCTGCTGTAGCGGAAGTTTAGTACAATTATTTCTGAGTAAATACTCCAAATCTCCACCCTCCATAATTGCACTTGCTTCAGTTGCTTGCTACTTTCTAACGGCGGTGAGAGTGGTGCAGTGGCGCTATCTATCTTCTATCGATTAGATTTATGATTCGAAAATGATAAAAGTAGGGTAGACATGTGGATATTATCCGACTGAACAAAACGTGCATTTATCTAACAGGTTCGGTTTCCACTGACCTTATTTCGAGCTATTTTCCAAAATCCTATGGAGAAATCCCATTGCTTTTTTGTCGAGGGAAACCGAGCGCAGCTTACTTCCGGGTTTTAGGACGCATCACTGCAACACTAAGTTGATGCGATTTGATTGGATTGTGAGACAAGGGAAGCCAGCCGCCTCTGGCTTCCCTTGGCATGGCCCTGACCAATAACAGGTTGGCAGGGGCATGACGTGAGCCTTGTCTGATTGGTCAATCCCTCCATTTTTTTTCACCAAGGGAAGCAAATTTCGGCTGGCCTCCTCTCGCAACAGAGAGTGCAATCTACTGTTTCACCATAACATCTACAGGGGCGCTGTTTCACTCTTTGTAAAATACTCAATGAGAATGGGGGAGAGATGGTCCGGCAGCAACACACAACAAAGAATTTCCGAAACTAAACAAAGTGTTTTTATTTATTTATTAAAATTATAACTACAATCCGAAAAAACAGGGGAAGCCTGGCTTCCCTTGGCCTCCAGGAGAAAACGCCACTGCTCACTACCTCAACGGTAGCATCTCAGGCCACTCCCAGTCCAGCTCCTTTGCCCTCTCCTCGCCAGGATTTTCCTATCACCGATCCTGAGCCATTTCACGGAGAAGTGGAGAAATGCAGAGGTTTTTTGTTTCAATGTATCAAGGTTTTTCGCCAGCGTCCTGTTGCATTTGCTGCTGAAGCAACGAGGATCCATTTTGTTTTGGGTTTGCTCCGCGGGAGAGCTTTAACCTGGGCAGAGGCTTTAAATTCTTCGGTGGATTTTGACACTCTACGTTTTGAGAGCTTCTCTGATCGGTTCTCAGCTGTTTTTGATCATCCCAACTCCTCTGGCTCCGCCGAGAATAAGCTGCTTAGCCTGCAACAAGGAAGCCGGACAGTGGCTGATTACTCCATTGAGTTTCACACACTCGCTGCAGAGGCTCGATGGGACGAGGTGGCTCTCAAGGCGGTGTTTTTGAGAGGATTAAGGGACCAGCTTTGGGACGAATTGGCAGCACGAGACATTCCAGCGGATCTGTCAGAGCTGATTTCCTTACCCCCTAATCCCACCAGGAGCGTCTGCGCTGCGCTGCGGCGTTTTTAGCGATCGCGGCCACTCTAATCAATGGGTGCTATTCCACCAGACCCACTGCGCCACGGCTCGAAGCGTCCCAGAAGCTCCTCGACGCAAGGAATTTCTAAAATATAGGATGAATCCTATTTTTGACGCGGCGCAGCGGGTCTGGTGGAATACTGCGAGGCTGCACACACGACGCTCCGCTTCCGCAACGTTTTGAAACGCGCCTGGTGGGTTATGACGCAGGAGGAAGGGTCGCAGCGCAGCCGCAGCGCAGCCGCAGCGCAGCCGCAGCGCAGCCGCAGCGCAGCCGCAGCGCAGCCGCAGCGCAGCCGCAGCGCAGCCGCAGCGCAGCGCAGCGCAGCGCAGCCGCAGCGCAGCCGCAGCGCAGCGCAGCCGCAGCGCAGCCGCAGCGCAGCCGCTTCCGGTGGGATCAGGGGGTTAGTGTCTCGTTTGGACGGTCGTCTGCGGGAGCGCCGAGCTGAGCGGACACGGAGGGATTCACCAGCCTCACTCAGTAAGCCCAGTTTTTCCTCCTACTCTGCTCACTCGGTGTCTAGACATTCCCCTTTTCCCCCGTCGTCCAGCGTGCGCACCTCTTCTCAGGAGGAGCCCATGCAACTGGGTCGTGCTAGACTTTCTCCGGAGGAGCGTCAGCGCCGGATAGGTGCAGGCCAATGCCTGTATTGTGGAAAGACTGGGAATATCATTCCCAACTGCCCAGTACGGCCAAACTGGGAGGCTCGTCAGTGAGATTGGGGTTCCTGACGAGTCCACAGCAATCATCTCTAACCCCATCCTTGACTCGTTTTCTAATTCCCGCCAAGCTCTGTGTTAGTTCTATGACATTGCCTCTCCAGGCTCTTATTGATTCTGGTGCGGAGGATAGCTTTTTGGACCGGGAGCTAGCTGAACAGCTGGGACTCTGCATGGAGCCTCTAGAGCAGGGGTGGCCAACCCGCGGCTCTTTGCCTAGTTTGATGCGGCTCTTCAGTTCATATCGAATTGTATAGTGTGAGTTTGGGGGAGAGACACTGACTCCTGACTAGTGTTGCACGGTGTACCGATACTTGAAAGGTACCGCGATACCCTTCCGTTAAAAACGTTACGATTCCTCCATTTCATTAGTATCGGTACTTTAAGAATGACGGGGGAAAGTACTCCGGTGAGAAAGCGGCGTTTTAATAAGAGCCATGTGTGTTCAGCGCTCTGCTTCCACTCACTGCACTGCAGCTGTGCCTGCAGTCCCTCCCCTCTCAAGCACGCTCTAAGTCCCTCCCCTCTCTCGTGCACGCGCTAGCTGCCAGAGCATGTGAGAAAACGAGAAGCTGCAAGTGGGAGTGCAACTGCCACTGCGCCTCGGCTTGTTGACAGAAAAGACGCCAGAAGCTAAATTTGGAAGTATTTGAGCTATATCTCTGACAGTGAGGGCAAGCCTACGGACACCACGAGGCCTGTCTGTCAGACATGTATTAATTTTATTTAATACGAATTCTTGTCATTTATTTTATTTATTGTTCTCATTGTTTAAAAGTTTGTGTTATGGTTATGGTTCTGGTGTGAAATAAAGCACAATAATTACATTTAAGACTGTTTCCCTTTTTTTAAGAAAAGTATCGAAAAATAATCGGAATCGCAATTCTTGACTTGGTATCGTTACCAAAATGTTGGTATCATGACAACACTAGCTACTCCTGACAGTTAAACCTGATATTTAGTAGGTCTGTTAAGTATCGAATGCTGATCATTCTGACGTAATTTGGCAGGTCAAAGTTGTTTGGGCTCTGATAAAATCGCTCCGTTACTTTCGTCCCGTGTTACTTTCGTCCCGTGTTACTTTCGTCCCGTGTTACTTTCGTCCCGTGTTACTTTCGTCCCAGCTCTCCCTACGTGTGTATGTGTGGTGTCAATATGAGAGGATGACAGCGCGTCTAATTTTGATGTGGCCCAAGAGCCAATCACAATAATACCTGCGATGCAGTGAACCAATCACCTTTGAGGGGGGGAAAACCTATCGTTGAACACTATCCAGTGTTTCCCCTACCATTGTCTTGGAGGGGCACTGCGCCCCGCCAACGGAGCCCCGCGCCCCCCCCTGAAATTCAAGGTGTTTAAAAAAAATATATAATTTTGTTTTTAAAATATATATATAGCACCAAATTGCAAATAATCTATAACTACTGTCACTTTTCACATTGAACATGTGCTCTTTTATTAAATAAACTAAACGCTTTCATTTTAAGTTGTGAGTTTAGTGTTTTTGACCCTAAGAAACACTGATGCATTAATCAATAACAATAATCCACAGCTCCTCTCTCTGCTCCAGAGGATTTAAAAAATATATATCCCAATGCCACAAAAATGAATGAAAGTTGAAATCTTGTCTCCAGAAAACAAAAAACTGTTTGATGTGGCTCTTTGCAGTAACATAGAAAAAATGTGGCTCTTAACCTCTGACTGGTTGGCCACCCCTGCTCTAGAGCAGTGTTTCTCAAACTTTTTCATACCAAGGACCTCTTAACCAATAAAAAAAACACTTGCGGACCACCTAACTCCACAAATATCCAAAAACACATCGTTTTTTACAAATTGCCTGAAAATTGTACAAACAAGTGGCAATATGTGTGATGAAGGAGTTTATCTGGGCTATATCATGCAATCGAAAGTGAAACTTAAGCATGTTCCATTGCGGAGTTATTCCCGCGAGAGTGCGAAAAACTTAAATACATTTATTTATTTCAAATGTGAGATTTTACCATTATACTCACGGACCACTAGGGGGCGCTCACGGACCACCAGTGGTCCGCGGACCACACTTTGAGAAGCACTGCTCTAGAGGAACCGTTAACTGCCTATGCTCTAAATCAGGGGTGGGGAACCTTTTTCCTCTGAAGGGCCATTTCAATTTTTTCAACATCCTCTGAGGGCCGTACAAATTATTGACCTCTGCTTAAAAATCACAGCACATTCATTTGGCCTTTCTTTCATGCTGTGCAAAGAAAAAGCAACCTCTTAATCCAGATATCTCACCATGACTCGCGAGTGGCATGACCACCAAAACCGAAAGATATGGACACAAGATGTGTGCAAAATGTATTTAGTTTCCTATCCATGTGGACATGATTTAAGGGGGGGGGGGGGGCCTAACCTCCTCTAGGAGGGTCTGGGGGCATGCTCCCCCGGGAAGATTTTTTTTTAAATATTGAAGTTGAAAGCATCAATCTGGTGCACTTTGAGAGCAAAATGAAGAGATCTATGGAAACATCTCTCAAAACATATGAAACAGAACTGTAAGCAGATCTACTTTTTCTTTATGGATATTTTACAAATCACTCTCCTTTCAAACTGTATTCTTGTTTATTAATAACAACTTTTTTTTACTGTCATATAGTATTTTATACCTGTTTACTTTATTCTCTTGTTTTTTGATAACTATAATGATCATATAAAGATGTGCCTTTACCTCACTGGTTGGAGAAAAAGCTTCTTATATTCGTTAGCATAGCTAGCTAACCAGATACTAATAACAACACAGTTATTGACTGTATGATCAGAATGACAGATGAACAGATCGTGACTGGGCTTACAACTAAAGACACAGCCACGCAAAAACTGCGGCATGTGTAGCCTACGGACTTATGGGTACTGCAATTATTTGAAGTCCCGGAGTGGCGTTCTGGTGCTCTCCGTCAGCACTGCACCCCTGTCAGATGAGACATATACCACGTGATGACACGTTAGGCTTGTGTTGTGTTCAAGGACCATGACCGTTGCCAGGAAAAACAGGCACTTGCTTGTTTAATTATTTTGCGGTCTAGATTTCTTGTTGTTTATAAATTACCTCGAGGGCCACACCAAATGGTCTCGCGGGCCGTATACGGCCCGGGGGCCGGAGGTTCCCCATCCCTGCTCTAAATGGACAAATCATTTCCTCAGTCACAGCACAGTCACCCCTTGTAACTTTAATCACCTCCGAAACCACCGTGAACTTATCCAGTTAAAGGTAATATCCTCTTCTTCCACACCTCTGGTGTTGGGTTACCCGTGGCTACGTACTCTAAGGGAAGGATTATTGAATGTGACCAGCACTGTCTCGCTAACTGCCTGTGTTCTGCCATACCTTCAACTTCTGTTTCCCCAAATTGTCTGCTCTGATGCATCTGTAGATTTGACTGGTGTTCCTGCTACTTACCACGACCTGCGTTGGGTCTTCAGCAAAGAGAGGGCTCTCTCTCTTCCTCCCCACCGACCCTACGACTGCCCAATTGATCTGCTCCCTGGAGCTCCTCTACCCTCCAGCCGCCTCTACAATCTGTCCCGTCCTGAGAGGGAGGCTATGGAGCTTTATATCACGGACTCTGTGGCTGCTGGTATTATTCATGCCTCCTCTTCTCCTGTGGGTGCCGGGTTCTTCTTTGTAGGCAAGAAGGACAAGTCGCTACGACCTTGCATAGACTTTCGGGGGTTAAACAATATCACAGTCAAGAACAAGTACCCATTACCCCTTCTCACCTCAGCTTTTGAACCTCTCCAAGAGGCAACCCTGTTCACCAAGCTTGACCTTCAAAACGCCTATCATCTGATCCGCATCCGCCAGGGGGATGAATGGAATACAGTGTTTAACACTCCATTGGGCCATTTTGAATATCTGGTCATGCCTTTTGGTCTCACTAACGCCCCAGCAGTTTTCCAGACTATGGTCAATGATGTCTTGCGTGACTTCCTTAATCGCTTTGTCTTTGTTTACCTAGACGACATCCTGATTTTCTCCAGGAATCAGGAGGAACACGAGAACCATGTCCGCAGGGTCCTACAGAGACTGCTGGAGAACAAGCTCTATGTTAAGGCGGAGAAGTGTGAGTTCCACCAGAACCGGATCAGCTTCCTGGGCTATATCATCAGCCAGGGAAAGGTGGAGGCAGACCCTGGAAAGATCAAGGCAGTGGTGGAGTGGCCAGTCCCAACTACAAGGAGGGAGCTCCAGAGGTTTCTGGGATTTGCCAACTTTTACCGTCGCTTCATCCGGAACTTCAGTAAGGTAGCTGCACCTCTCTCCAGACTCACCTCCGTCAACATCACGTTCTGTTGGACTCCAGAGGCTAACAGAGCTTTCATCAAATGCAAGTCCTTGTTCACCTCAGCTCCCATCCTTATTCAGCCAGACACAGAGAGTGGAGGTGGACGCGTCTGACACTGGAATAGGAGTAGTTTTGTCTCAGACGGCTGGTCCTGATAACATCCTCCATCCCTGTGCTTTTTTTTCACGGCGCCTCTCTCCTGCGGAGCGCAATTATGATGTTAGTAACAGGAAGCTTCTGGCTGTTAAGTTGGCACTAGAGGAGTGGAGACACCGGCTCGAAGGCAGCAAGCAGCCTTTCCTGGTCTGGACGGACCACAAGAATCTCTCCTACATCCAGTCCGCGAAGCGACTGAACTCCCGACAGGTCAGGTGGTCTCTGTTCTTCTGTCGCTTCGACTTTTGCCTCACCTTCCGCCCTGGCTCTAGGAATGTAAAGCCCGATGCTCTGTCTAGGCTATACTCTCCTGACTCTCCCGAGCCTCCAGATGCTTCAATCCTTCCCAAGAGTTGTGTAGTAGGCGCCCTCTCTTGGGAGATTAATAACACCATCCTGGAGGAATTGAGAGAGCAACCAGACCCAGGCAATGGTCCTCCGAACCGTCGGTTTGTTCCTGATGCTGCCCGCTCCAAGATTCTACAGTGGGTCCACAATTCCCGGTTCTCAATCCATCCCGGAGTAAACCGCACTCTTTCATTCCTGAAGAGACATTTCTGGTGGCCAACGATCAACAGGGACACTCTGGAGTACGTTTCTGCCTGTCCCACGTGTGCTAGGAGTAAGTCCTCCCACCAGTCTCCTGCAGGGTTGCTCCAGCCTCTACCTATCCCTAGTCGTCCCTGGTCACACATCGCACTGGATTTTGTTACCAACCTGCCCCCCTCCCAGGGCAACACCACAATCCTCACTGTAGTAGACCGGTTTTCCAAGTCGGCTCACTTCGTTGCTCTTCCAAAACTCCTGTCAGCCCTGGAGACCTCCCAACTCCTCACAGAACATGTTTTCCGGTTACATGGTATCCCTTCCGACATTGTCTCAGACCGCGGTCCCCAGTTCACCTCTCGAGTTTGGAAGGAGTTTTGTCAATCCCTGGGAGCCTCAGTCAGCCTGACTTCTGGATATCACCCCCAATAAAACGGCCAAACAGAACGAACAAATCAGGACCTGGAGTCAGCTCTCCGCTGCATCACCGACCGAAACCCCTCTACTTGGTTTGTCCGCTGCCTGGTTTTTTGTGGACTTATTAAATCCAGTCTTTTTGACACTTCACCTAAGTCTCCGTCCCAGTGTTCTTGCATAGCGGGTTCAAGTTTGTGTCTCTTTACGAGGAGCTTAACATAAACACCTCAATTGGTTTCAGACAGGGGGTAAAAGGAGTTCTATTTCGTCCCTACTGACCGCCAGAGGCGGAGCTTTAGCACATATGTTAATTTCATTTCAAAACTGTATCTATCCAGGTGAATCCCTTGAGATCATTGATCTCTTTTTCAAGGGAGACCTGCTCAAGTAGGTTCCACATGAAACATAAAAACATAAAACAACATAACAACAAAAAGGACATCATACAGCATCATTACAGGGATTATAATTTACATAACTATCCACATGAACAGGTACCAACAGCATCCTATTGTGTAGCATCCAACCGAGCTTTAAAAACATTTAGTGCACCAGATTGCTCAGTTTCCATTTAATTTGCAGACTGTTCCAAGACAGAGGAGCTGCGCACAGTGACTAGCCTTTTCCTGGCCTCAAGCGAGAAAACAGGACTTGTTCCTGTAAAAGAAACCTAGCCTAACCTTCAGTGTTATTAGTTTTTTATGTCCATCGCGCATCCGCAGCTCGAGTACCAATAACATCAAAGTCACCTGTGACCCACGTGACACCGGCTATATCTGCCGGTGTCGTCAGAGGATCTGTTCCTTTCATCTTCTCGCTGCGCGAGAGTACCGTGGCTACATTCTTGTAGCCTACAGTGTTCAGGATTGAACGTTTGATCTGAGGGATTTCTCTGCATGCAGCTGGCCGCGTGCAGCTTCGCGACTGATTCAGTAGGAGCCGCGGGTCGTTGACTCGTCTTCCAGGAGCTGTGGCCGGCTGTGCAGAGCCTGGACGGACAGGTTTGTGTCAACTTTGTTGGTGATGGCCGTGTCCCTGCACCCTCTCCCAGCTAAGTTGTCCTGATTGCTTTGTTGTTTATTGTTTGGCTTAGACTTTCTGGTGACGACAGTGTTCCCGCCATACTTGCCAACCTTGAGACCCCTGAAATTGGGAGCATTTCAAAACCGGGGGGTTGGGGGGGTGGTAGTGGATCGCCGGAGCTGTAGATTAACATTAACATGTTTATTGTAGTTGTAAGTGCAATGCCTTGCGGCATTGTGTGGGCTGGACCTGTATTTTTCAGGAAAGGAGTGAGCAGAGGATCGAGTTGTCAATTCTTGTTCAGTTTTCTGTGACTATCTGCCTCACCCTCTCAGATTTTCAGTTGTGCATGCTACTAAAGAGACGTGCTACCATGGAAACCAATCAATGGTGTAGTTGTATTAAAGTCCGAGTGGAAACAGACAGTCGTGAGTAAATCTGATTTTGTCAGAAATCGGGAGAAATGCGGGAGAAATATAACCACGGGAGGAAACCGGGAGAGGGCAGTGTCCCGCGAAAATCGGGAGGGTTGGCAAGTATGGTTCCCGCTTCCTCTCCCATAAAGTGGCACTTATTGTGCTCTTTTGTACTTTCTGCTTGTGGCGTTGTGCCTGAGCTATCATTAGCATTTTGAGTTTCCAGCTTTAGCTGCATTTCTCGTTTTATTTAGTTAGCGTGGCTCAGCCTAACTATATCGTTGTTATTTACTGCTCCTAGAACTAGACTCCTAGCACTAGGATGGGTTAGATGCAGAGAACAATCTTCACTGTGTGTGCTGTGTGCTCTGCATGTGTGGCCATTAAAGAGGGTTTCATCCCTCCCAATATTATATTATTGCTAGTATGCAGCCGTTTGGCTGACACTTTTAAGCACTGGCCATGGTTACTACTGTAACTACGGTTCTATGCCGTGTAAGCACTGGCCATGGTTACTACTGTAACTACGGTTCTATGCCGTGCTGTTCTCTTCTTTAGAAGCTAATTATCTGGTCTTCACATTTGCGTTATTTTACTTGGACTTGCTCTGATTGTTAGCAGCAGCCGCTTGGCTAACATCTTGCATGTTCTGTTGAGCTTCATTATCTAACTCAGCTGGTGAAGGCAGTGCTCTCGCTCCCGCTCTCGCTCCCGCTCCCGGTAGAGCAGGGGTCGGCAACCCCTGGCACGCGTGCCACCATTGGCACGCAGCACCGTAACCAGTGGCCCACTAGGAATAAGTGGAATATGTGTGCAAAATATTTACATTTTATTTTCGGATCCTGAACGAGACCGCCGTCAGAGCGTGTCTCCCCATTACCTGCAGAAGGAAGCCATGCATGCAACGCAGCCCTGCTCTCTTTTATTCAAGGTGACTTTTTGCCGCTTTCCTCCGTGGTGCAGTGCTGATCGTTTCACCACAGAGGAAAGCACTTCACCAATTGCAGTACCCATAAGGAGCTGTACAAATGCCACTGTTTTTGCGTGGCTGTGTCTTTAGGTGAAAGCCCAGTGGCTATCTACTCATCTCTCATCTAAATAATATGCTACACAGGGGCGGACTGGCCATCTGTGTGTTCTGGAGAATCACAGAACGGACGATCGTCCTTATTATTATGCCGTTTAAACCAATTATTTAAATGTGTTTGTTAAATTTGGCATCATGTAAGTCACAGGTCCACACAGTGCTTCCCCGCAGGCTCCCCCCCCCCCTCCTGTTGATAATTCACGATCGTCGGCACGCTGATATATATATTTTTTTAATGGCACTTCATATGCAGTAGAGCAGAGGTACTCAAATACAAATCTTAAAGGTCCAAAATAAATGTTTCAATAAGACAAAGGTCCGTTTATTACGGTCATTCAAACTTTTAAACAATTGCAACAAGATTCTTAACACGAGGTTGCAAAAACAAAAATAATCTGTATGCAGCAGTTTTCATTGTTATTGTGTCTGTGCTTGACCCCTCAGAGTCGCAGTGTAAGAGCTGCACAGTTATGAATAAAGGCAGCTGCACCCTCTTTCATTCATCATTCCCATTATTGCTTTATAAATGTCTTGCCCCCTTGTGTGTCCACTGAGGTTCGTCAGGCCCAACACATCTTCAACAAACTCCCCCTTTGCCTCATCATAAAAACTCACAAACACCAGCAACTGAGCGGTGTCAGCAGGTGTCAGTGGACTCACCCACAGCTAAGGAAATGCACTGTGCATTTTTTATTCCATCACAAAGCTGATTAATCAAATCACCAGCCAGTATTTATATTCTTCTGGTTGCTGTGGAATCTGAGAGGGGATTTGCTTAATTTTACTTGTTATTTCCTCTTTTTGTTTGCCTTCAACATGGTCTCCATCACTTCAGTCATGCATTCTTTTATACTTCAGTTATTATCCAGTGGAAAGTCCTTACCTGCTGGCCTAGTTAAATCAAAGTGGTTACTTTTTTTTGGCTGGGCAGTGTAGTTTTACACACCGTCTTATTTGACTTACTCAGGACTTAAAACTGTTTTTTGGGGGCAGACCCCCTCAAAGAAAAAAATATATTTACACACGTAAGGTCATCATCTTAATAGTTGTGTATGCTCATCCGTGAGCAGAGCATCAAGTTGACATGTCTATTACAGCTGAATGCGGCGATTACCATTTTGTTCAGCAAAACGCCTCTCAAACGTATTAAGATCAACAGCTTTAGTGCGTTTTGATTCAATGCTGAGTACAGCCAAACTGACAGTCTCTTTTCTGTCAGTATAGACCGCAAATACCTCATTCCTTCAGTGCTTGGGTCCGAATCAAGCCCCCAGGAAGTGCGCTGGAGTCTGATGAGAATATTCGTTGTGGCCAAACGGCGGTACTACACTTCCTTTAGGTTGCTGGGTCCGGAAACACTTTTTCCCCATTGACTTACATTGGGAAAGAGTGGTCTGTATCTCGTTGGATAATTTTTTTTAAACTAAATAAACAACCCAGTATGAACACTTGTATAGCCCTTATTAAAAACATTCGTTCCTAAAGTTGTAAAAATGTGCTAATAACGTTATTCTGAGAGTTATTTCCCTCTGCATTATGAACGCGCATCTAACCCACCGGACCGCGCCGCCCGGCACGTTCATGTTACATGTTCAGCACTACATGCGTTTGTCTTTACCCATGGATGTGTCACGGTCGAGTGAAGGAAGCAGGACCCAAATGCAGATAACTTAAGAGAAACCCTTTATTTATAAGGATAATGCCGAGATACGGAACACTCACCGGTGAACTCAGTCACCAACAAACAATGACCCAACACTGAACACAGAAAGAGACAAGACTAAATACAAGAAGGGGTAATCATGACAACGAGAAACAGCCGGGCAGGGGAGGAGAAACACAAGGACAACAGGTGAACACAATCGGGTAATCAGGGAGGGAAACAGACAGAAAGCAGGAAACGGGGGTGAACACTTAACACAATAAGACAGGAAACCCAAAGACAAGAAAAACACCAACACAGACAAAACTACAAACGTGACATAACATGTGAATTGTGACAGAACCCCCCCCCTCAAGGGACGGATTCCAGACGTCCCTAAAAAAAAAAAAACACAAAAGTCCAAAACCCCAAGCAGGGCGGGCGGAGGGGGTCCGGAGGACGGGTCTTGGGCTGACAGCCCAGGAACACAGCGGAGGACCAGGAAGGGGTCTCGGGCGGACGGCCCGGGGGGCAAGGTATAGTCCAAAAAGGGGGATTCGGGTGGACTGCCCGGGGACAAGGCAGAGAACCAGGAAGGGGTCTCGGGCGGACGGCCCGGGGTCAAAACAGAGTCCAAGGTGGGGACCATGGAGGACCGAAGGCAGCAGCAGGCAACGGCAGGAAGAGTCAGGGGGCCGGGTCCGAGGGCGAAGGCAACGGCAGGAAGAGTCAGGGGGCCGGGCCCGAGGGTGAAGACCGCGGCTCTCAGGGGGCCGGGCACGAGGGCGAAGACCGCGGCTCTCAGGGGGCCGGGCTCGAGGGCGAAGACCGCAGCTCTCAGGGGGCCGGGCTCGAGCCGGTGTCGACCGGACAGGATCAGGAGGCCGGGCAGGAAAGCGCTGATGGGACAGCTCCGGAGATCGGGCAGGACCCGGTGTCGACCGGACAGAAACCGGTGCCGGTCGGACAGGCTTAGGCAGGATCCCCCACGGAAAAGGACCAGGAGTTGGCAGGAACCCCGGCGAGACCGGTGATGGACATGGGGCTGGCAGGGCCCCCGGCAGAAGAGTATTCTGCGGGACCTCCAACGGGACAGGAGAAAGGGTTGGCAGGACCCCCGGCAGGAGAGTATTCTGCGGGACCTCCAACGGCACAGGACACAGGGTTGGCAGGACCACCGGCAGGGGAGTAGACGGCGGGACCTCCAACGGCACAGGACACAGAGCTGGCAGGACCCCCGGCAGGGGAGCAGACGGCGGGACCTCCAACGGCACAGGACACAGGGCTGGCAGGACCCCCGGCAGAAGAGTATTCTGCGGGACCTCCAACGGGACAGGACATAGGGTTGGCAGGACCCCCGGCAGGGAAGTAGACGGCGGGACCTCCAACGGCACAGGACACAGGGTTGGCAGGACCCCCGGCAGGAGAGTATTCTGCGGGACCTCCAACGGCACAGGACACAGGGTTGGCAGGACCCCCGGCAGGGGAGTAGACGGCGGGACCTCCAACGGCACAGGACACAGAGCTGGCAGGACCCCCGGCAGGGGAGCAGACGACGGGACCTCCAACGAGACCGGACCTAGGGTTGGCAGGACCCCCGGCAGGAGAGTATTCTGCGGGACCTCCAACGGCACAGGACACAGGGTTGGCAGGACCCCCGGCAGAAGAGTATTCTGCGGGACCTCCAACGGGACAGGACATAGGATTGGCAGGACCCCCGGCAGGGGAGTAGACGGCGGGACCTCCAACGGCACAGGACACAGGGTTGGCAGGACCCCCGGCAGGAGAGTATTCTGCGGGACCTCCAACGGCACAGGACACAGGGTTGGCAGGACCCCCGGCAGGGGAGTAGATGGCGGGACCTCCAACGGCACAGGACACAGAGCTGGCAGGACCCCCGGCAGGGGAGCAGACGGCGGGACCTCGAACGAGACCGGACCTAGGGTTGGCAGGACACCCGGCAGGAGAGTATTCTGTGGGACCTCCAACGGCACAGGACACAGGGTTGGCAGGACCCCCGGCAGGGGAGTAGGCGGCGGGACCTCCAACGGCACAGGACACAGGGTTGGCAGGACCCCCAGCGGAACCGCCAACAACACTTGCGTAGGGGGCTTGAATTAGGAATGGAGAGGGAACTCGAGCGGAGACTTGAGAGGGGACTCGAGAGGAGACTGGAGAGGGGACTCCAGAGGGGACTAGAGAAGGGAACACGAGAGGGGACTTGAGAGGGGAATCGAGGAGGGACTAGAGGAGGGACTAAAGGAGGGAACTCGAGAGGGAACTGGAGATGGAAACAGAGAGGGGACTCGAGAAGGGACTACAGAGGGGACTAGAGGAGAGACTAGAGGAGGGACTAGAGTAGTAACTAGAGAAGGGAACTCGAGAGGGGAACTAGAGAGGGGACTCGAGGAGGGACTAGAGGAGGGCCTAAAGGAGGGACTAAAGGAGGGAACTCGAGAGGGGACTCGAGGGGGAACTGGAGAGGGAACTTGAGATGGAAACAGAGAGGGGACTCGAACAGAGACTAAAGAGGGGACTAGAGGAGAGACTAGAGGAGGGACTAGATGAGTAACTAGAGAAGGGAACTCGAGAGGGAAACCAAAGAGGGGACTCGAGGAGGAACCAGAGGAGGGAACCCGAGATGGGACTGTGGCAGCTGGGACCAGCTCTGGGTCTGGAACCAAGGCAGCTGGGGTCGGGACCATGGCTGCTGGGGCCAGAACTGGGGATGAAACCATGGCTGCAGGGACCGGAATTGAAGCCAGAATCATGGCTGTTGAAGCCAGAATCCTGTCTATAAGATCCAGCTCTGAAGTCGGAAACATGACTGTATAGGGTGCTCTTGGAGCCGGGACCATGGCCGCTGGGGCCGGCCCTGGAGCTGGAAACATGGCTGTATGATACAGTTCTGGAGCCTGGATCATGACTGTGTGGGGCGGTCTTGGAGCCGGAAACATGGCTGCGGGAGCCTGTACTGGGGCTGGAACCATGGCTGCTGGGGCCTGTACTGGGAATGGAACCATGGCTGCTGGGGCCCGTACTGGGACTGGAACCATGGCTGCTGGGGCCCGTGCTCCTTGTCTGGCCTCCATAAGCCTGACGACTTCCAGCACATGACTCCAGAACAGGAGCAGGAACTGGGACAGAAGCATGGGTTGACCCCAGACGGACCACTCCGAGACGTCTGCAATCAGCAGGCCGGAAATCACACCTCCAGAGGAAGTCCAACATCCAGTCAGGCAAGTATTTTACCAAGTCGGGCTTCTCCATCGCCAACCGGTGCGCCTCTACCAGAGCGGCCTCCTTCAGCCGAACACTGGACGCTTCCTTCCACCAATCGTGGCAACATCTCAAAGGAAAAGAAAAATGTTGCAGCTCCACCTCAAAAGGATCGTCTGCTGGGTCCATTTCGGGTTGGGTCATTCTGTCACGGTCGAGTGAAGGAAGCAGGACCCAAATGCAGATAACTTAAGAGAAACCGTTTATTTATAAGGATAATGCCGAGATACGGAACACTCACCGGTGAACTCAGTCACCAACAAACAATGACCCAACACTGAACACAGAAAGAGACAAGACTAAATACAAGAAGGGGTAATCATGACAACGAGAAACAGCCGGGCAGGGGAGGAGAAACACAAGGACAACAGGTGAACACAATCGGGTAATCAGGGAGGGAAACAGACAGAAAGCAGGAAACGGGGGTGAACACTTAACACAATAAGACAGGAAACCCAAAGACAAGAAAAACACCAACACAGACAAAACTACAAACGTGACATAACATGTGAATTGTGACAGGATGCACAATAAGAACGGACCCATATCGCCTTACTGCCATCCCACGGAGCTGTAATAATGGATATATTGCACGTTTGCTGTAATTCATCATTTGTAAAATATTATACTACATGGGCTGTATGATTAAATGTTGTACCGTAAATGTTGTATTAAATAAAGTTAATATTACCGACGTTAGATTAACGTCCCCTTATTATTGCACTAAGAAGCTTATTGCACTGTGTATATATATATATATATATGTATGTATGTATGTATGTATATGTATGTATATATATATATATATATATATACAGTGCAATAATTATTTCATGCCAAATGAAGCTCTGTTGGATATCACTAGATCCTGTTACAGCGTAATATAAGTACATAACGATTGATGTGGCATTAGCATAATTAATAGCTAGCCACTAGCTGCTAACTGCCGCCTCGTTAATATCAAATCCATCATAATAACAATCCATTTTGGTTAAAGTTGCGCATGCTCTATGAGTGCACATACGGGTACTTCTCAGGCATGCCGGGTAATCTGTGACGTTTCACTCTCTCAAAAGTTGGGCCATTTTATCATCATGGTAATGAGCAACTCTCATAGGAATGAATGAAGCCCCGCCTCCCAAGCTGTATCCAGTTCTTATTATACATCCATGGTCCGAATGCTTCTCATTTTGCGCCGTCCCCACTCCCCAAATGAAATTGCCGCCAATCATATGTCCACGCTCGCGCCAGGACCGGGGGAGGGGTTACATGACGTGCATCTTGTGCTGCATTCACTTGCACTCGGACATTAGAGTTCTCATTCATAACACTCCGTTCGATGTCTCACTATGGGATGCGCCTCATCGCGGAGCAAACAGAAGCATCAATCTCATTACGCCAATCCTGATTGGCCGGTGATTCTTGACGTCAACGTCAGGGGAAATCACCCCCTATAAGTAGCCTGCGCCACGACGCATGCGTCATTCAAACACCTCTTCTCGCTTCAGAGCACATCTCGAACGGTAGCCGGGCTAGCTTAACAGTCCACAGACTGAACCCAAAGCTAATTTCGGTCGACGGGCGTTAGCCGGATACCCGATTCTCTCACAGAAGAGTATTATAGTCAACCTCGCCGTTCTTCCTCTGGAGTAAGGTAAGGTTTTGACTTCAAGTTAGCAACACACCAGTGGCTAACTTGTGTTTTTTCCCTCACTACCGACACCACGGTAGCGAGGACACTTTTTTTCTTCTCTCTTCCACGGAGGAGAAAAGGATTACAGGAATATTACCATACCAGGTAATATCCTTGAGAGAAAAAGACCCACGCTGTCCTTATTTTTAGTATTTTTGATCTCTCTCCCATCTGTGTGCGAGGGGGCGGGGCAGTTTACAAACACGCAGCTGCTACATGCAGCAACACACACACACACAGAGGAGATAGTGGAGAGAATGCGCTCCGTGGTGTGGTTAAACTTTACCCGTCTCGATGCTCGTTGCCTAAAGTGCAATAAGAGTTTAGCATGTAAGGGCGGTAACACGAGCAATTTGTCTAAACATTTAGCAAAAGTGCTCCACATTCAGATGGAGAAATGCACTGTTTTTGACTGTCTTTCTAGTAGAGCTGCAGCCCCATCCACGAGTAACTTTTCCACGTCAGGTGTTATGTATGCTAGCAGCAACACACGGAGATAACTAAATGATACAAACATGGGTTAATGATTAGAGGTAACTGAGTTATTTATTTTGTTAAAGTTTCAGCTATACTGTTTACAGTTCTGTCATCAGATTATTTAATATGATTTGTTAAAACGTTGTTGTTTCTTTTGATGTGAAATATTATGTATTTCATTAAAATAAAAAGCAATGTTAGTTTTTTTCACAATTTGTTTAGTTAGTTTACCGTATTTTTTTCTCCAAAAGAACCGATAAGAGTACCATTAAAAGACCGGACCGATAAGCGGTATCGATAAAAGTTATAGTACCGTTAAAACCTTAACGATACCCATCCCTAGTCGTAACGGGAACTCCCTCTCCCATCTGATGCTGGCTGTCTCTACCTCTCTGCAGCAGGCTCCGGCCGAGCCTTCTTTGCTGGGCCTCAGTGATGCATCACTGCAAGCCTTTGCCCTAAAGTCTTGGGAATTGGGACGAGTTATGTCCTTATTGGTGCAGACTCGTCGCCAGGTTTGGCTTGCTCAGTCACCACTGTCGGAGACATGTCCTCCATGGTGTGCCAGTCGAGCCAGGGGAGCTGTTTGGGGCAGCTGCCCCAAACAGTGGCCTATCTCACATGCCTATGGGGCCAGTGGCCATCCTTGCCATCAGGGCTGAGATGGCACTCTACAAGGAGCATCTCAACATCTTGGGCTGCCCTGAGAGGGGTGCCCCTGGAGACCATCTGTGCTGTGGAGTCTTCTGGAACATTCTCCAGGTTTTTATCGGGTTAATGTCGCCACTCCCCATCCTTTGGGCGTGGTCCTTTTGCAGAGCTCCACCTCTTCCAGTAGTGAGCAAGGGCTTGGATTCTTCATGATATGGTTGGTCCATATCCAAGTTCTGGATGACTTATACCAACGAAATAGAACGATAGAACGGTAGAACGATAGAACGATAGTTACGTCTGTAACTACGGTTCTATGGGTTCCGGATGACCGCCAGAGTATCCTGTCACTCAGAATTATCGTGTGCTCGCGAGAAGATTCTGAGAATAGATCCTCTGACGACACCGGCAGATATAGCCGGTGTCACGTGGGTCACAGGTGACTTTGTTGTTATTGGCACTCGAGCTCCGCATGCACGCGATGGACATATCCAGTGCTAAAGCACCGCCTCTGGCGTTCATCCGGGACTCATAGGACCGTAGTTACAGACGTAACTATCGTTGCTGCAGCACAGGCAGTATGAGAAAAATAAA
Organism: Pseudochaenichthys georgianus; assembly: GCF_902827115.2. Taxonomy (NCBI): domain Eukaryota; kingdom Metazoa; phylum Chordata; class Actinopteri; order Perciformes; family Channichthyidae; genus Pseudochaenichthys; species Pseudochaenichthys georgianus. The sequence continues at coordinate 11,515,027 of NC_047508.1, forward strand.
GACCTTTTTGAACATTAAAGCATGTGAACATGTAACAGTGATGGCACTATATACAATTATGAAACCTGAATAGCAATAGGGCACCTTCAAAAAAATATATTCAAAAGCAAATGTGTCATTGCCCGCCTTTGACTGATAACTCATTGTGGATATTACATGTGTTAAAGTTTTCTGACTACATTTAGTTTTGTATAACAAGTTGCAGGATAGGTCCCACCAGGATGTAAAGACATGGTTTGAATGACTCATACATATGATGTCTTATACTCCTATAATTCACAAAGACATATGATTTACATGTGGTTTTATATTCGAAAAGGCTGAACACATTCACCCTAGTGTCACTGGCCCAAACTAAAGGATAAATATAGAAAGCTACTAGTGATCAACTGGTTAAAAACCAAACCTAGCTTTGTTGATTGATAAACAGGTTGTTTGGGTCCAGTTGGCTAACTGATTCAAGTGGTTACTTTTCTTCCAAAATAATATAATAGATGATGATTAAACCATTTATACATTGAGAGAACTTTTCTGTTGTCAGTTGTTTCTGAAAGGCTTTATACATGGTATTATGGTGCGAGATCCTTATTTGGGCCAGATCAGAATTCTTTCCCATAAACGTACAGCTTACTGCTGCCGCCTACATAACAAATGCCCATCACAACTAGCAGGCAAGTTATGGGTTTTGTACTCTAAAAGTTTAAATCACATTTCTATCTACACTGATCTCGTGTTTGGCCTTTCTGGAATTCAACTGACGTAAATCCTTTAAGCAGATAACTTTTGTCCCTGTAGATGTATATTTTTGGCAGACAGTGTTCAACCTTCTGTTTCTGTGTCCATGTGTCTGGCAATCTGAGATTTTGCAGCAGTTGAGAGCCTCCCTGCCAGAAGCCTGTTGCTTGTAAACCATAGCAGACCGTCCTCAGTGATCTAACTTATATGTAGAGTTTAAAAAAGGTTCTCTGTGCACTGACATTCCTAATTTGCCTTCCACTCCACGCACACAAGAGAATAACCACTGTGTGCATTAGGCTACATAATAAGAGATGAGTGCCAACCTTTATGCAGATAGTTGGTAAATGTATGTGAGTGTGTGGTATATTTTTATATCTGTGTGTGTGAGGTGGAATATTGTAGGGACTGGGGCAGATGACGACATTGTTTATATGGGACAAAATTGGTAACCAGAACTGATTACAAAAACACAAACCTCTTAATTTTGCTCCAGATTGATGCATTAGACTTTAATATGTTCCCCCTAAGAGTGTGCTGGCTCAACCCACCATCGTCCCACTCCCTAAAAATCTTGTGGAAAACACAGGAAAAACTTAGCTGAAGCCCAGGGTTCCCTTTACGCCCCATTGAAAAAGTGAATCTCCCTGATGGTCTTTGTAATTTGCATGGTTTCCTCTGTAGACCCCAAAACAGTCTGTCTTGTGTATGAATCCACTGCTGCAAAACCAACCTGATCTCACCAGAATGCGTGACTCCACCACGACTCCTTAACACCGCATTGCGTGGTGGAGTCACGAACTTTGTTACAATTACGTGTCGGCACCACGCAAACAACCCCAATGTAAAGTGAATGAGGCTCTTTTGTCGTGGTGCACACACGCATTTCTACAACGTCCTGCAGTGAGCTTTTATTCTATAAAACGTTTTTAAAATCTACTTTATAGCTTGTAGTAACTCACGGGAGGCTTATTTTATTTTATTTGTATTCATAATAATTTTTATTTTTCGTCAGAATGTATTATGGTGCATTAGTTACGAATTTTTGGTCTCAAAAAACAGTGCATTGTGTGTAATACAACTGTGATTTTTATTAAATGAGTTAGTTTTTAAGGAAGGCCAGAGCTTCAGCTGTGTCAAATAGATTGTTCCCTTTAGTTAACGTTTTTTAAAAGAACATTATATTCCGATTTGATAATGTCCCCTTTATTGTATTACGGAGAGCAATGTGAGCGTCCATTCCCATTGGATAACGCAGGATTTTACACCCGGAAGTAAGTATTCTCTTTACTGTCGATTGATTTCACAGTGATATCTGCACGACTCATCAACTCAAAAACACCAGATTATCCTTGTTGATTACACAACATTGGTTGGTTTAAATTGTGTACAATGCTTTTGTAATATTCCCCTTCGATTCGGAGAAACAAATATTTGTTCAGTTTAGGATGGCCGAAGACACTACACTACCCAGAATCCTCAGCTATTGTCTGCGTTGCCTCAAGCTCTGTGATTGGTTGACTCCATTCCATATGAAAAAAAACGTTTCGTAAAAGATAAATCATACTTTATTCAGCAGTGCTTGCTTTACTCTTTGAAAGTCATTACATGAATGCATTGTAATAAATGGTTTGGCTGCATTAAATATTACACATCTGTCGTAGTTCTGTATTTGTATTTATCTACAGAGATCTGGCTCAGAATAGACCGGAAACTATTCTTTTACCGTTCTGTTTTAATTTCACAATAAAGTTAGTAGTAATAATTTGTTTTGATATTATTGTTTTTTATTAACTACTCATGTTAATACCATCTTTTCTGTGTTGCTGTGGGGTTTTTCCATCGCTTTTGTGTTACAAATATCAAAACAATAACTAAATATATCCGTCGTAAACTAAACCAGAAACAGCAGTATATTTTATTTTGTTAACACTGTAAACGTGACAGATTTTTAACCCAAACCACCTACTGGTTAAAGCACGTTATTACACGTTTAGAGTAATATTGAAATCTTGAAAAGGGATGTCCAAAATAGCAATTATATACAGTTTTTAATTAACTATTTGTAGAGAATAACGAGTAATGTATATACTTTATAGGGATCTGCAGATAAATATTTAGTCTTCTCAAGCACCAACAATCATTATATTACATTACATTGCATTTAGCTGACGCTTTTATCCAAAGCGACTTACAATAAGTGCGTTCGACCAACAAAATACAAGCTTGAAGAAAACAGAATCATATAAGTACATCAGGCTTCATAGAGCAAAAACATTTCAAGTGCTACTCAACTGGCTTTAGATAAGCCAGTCCTCCAATCAAATATCTCTCCTGATTGTTGGCACTTGACAATCACCTTCCCTGAATTTTACTCAGGTGTAACTAAAGTCTGCTTTAAGGGTTGTTTATATTTCACATCATTAATCAGAATTTGTAAAGTAACTAAAATAAATGTAGTGGAGTAAAAATACCTGGTTAACCTTAAAGAAAGCCCTCAGGATTATAAAAGACCCCCATCACCCCAGCCACAAACTGTTCTGTCTGCTGCCCATCTGGCACAACAGCCGCATTCTAGGAGAGGATGTGGCTGTTGTGGAGACTACAAGTACCTGTGAGTGCACTTATGGGCTGAACTGGAGGATCAACACTGACGCTGTGTACAAGAAGGGGATGAGCAGACTCTATTTTCTGAGGAAGCTGAGATCCTTCCACGTGTGCAGCAAGATGCTGGAGATCTTCTAGTCTGTTGTGGCCAGTGCACTCTTCTTTGCTGCGGTCTGCTGGGGGGGGGCAGCATCAGAGCCGGTGACACCAGCAGGATCAATAAAGTGATCCGGAAAGCTGGGTCTGTCATCGGCATCAAGCTGGACCCCTTTGAAGCTGTGGTGGAGAGGAGGACACTGAACAGGCTGTTGTCCATGATGGATAACCCCACCCATCCTCTCCACCTGCAGCTGGACAGACAACGGAGCTCCTTCTCCAACAGACTGCTGCAGCTCCGCTGTCACAAGGACCGATACAGGAACACATTCCTGCCCACTGCCATAACTCTGTACAATAAATCACCTCTGGCTGGAAGATAACTCTCTGCTCCATAGTTTCTCTAATACAACCTCGCTGTACATTTTACACATATATAATCTGTTCAATATTTGATATTCCATATTCCATTGTCATATATTTTTGAATATGTATATTTACATATATAATATCTACATGTATGTTTTCTATTTCAACACGTATATTTTCTATTTTCTTTTCTTTTCTTTCTATTCTTGTTTATTTGTGGTTTTGTTTTATTGTAAAATGCCTTGTCTTTTATGCTGCTGCAACAAAAACAATGTCCCAAATTGGGATCAATAAAGTACCATCTTATCTTATCTTATCTTACATCCGGACCAAAACCACCAGACTCAGGGACAGTTTCATCCCACAGGCCATAAGACTATTAAACACCTGCACTTTCAAATAACATCCATAACATTCATCTGGCTGCTACTTAGATATGATTTGTCTAATATACCATATTCCAATCACTTGTATAGACTCTTATTGCACTATTTCACTTTTTACTATTTTTCTTTTTGTATTGACTTGCACTATTTTTTCTGTTTATCTGTTTTATTGTGTTGCATTGTTGGAGGAGCCTGTGACCTAAGGGGGGGAGGGGGGTAGGAGACGTTCGATTCCTGTTTTGAATAGTGTGCCGTCGATGGGTTTCATTCCATTTCAAAATGCTGTTTGTCGCTCAGCGTAAACTTCACCATTGTCAAGCAAAGCACATGGTGTAGTCCCAAACGATAGCTGAGGATTCTGGGTAGTGTAGTGTCTTCGGCCATCCTAAACTGAACAAATGTTTGTTTCTCCGAATCGAAGGGGAAAATTACAAAAGCATTGTACACAATTTAAACCAATCAATGTTGTGTAATCAACAAGGATAATCTGGTGTTTTTTAGTTGATGAGTAGTGCAGATAGCACTGTAAAATCAATCGACAGAGAATACTTACTTCCGGGTGTAAAATCCTGCGTTATCCAATGGGAATGGATGCTCACATTGCTCTCCGTAATACAATAAAGGGGACATGATCAAATCGGAATATAATGTTCTTTTAAAAAACGTTAACTAAAGGGAACAATCTATTTGACACAGCTGAAGCTCTTCCTTAAAAACAAACTAATTTAATACAAATCACAGTTGTATTACACACAATGCACTGTTTTTTGGGAACACAAATTCGTAACTAATGCACCATAATACATTCTGTCGAAAAATAAAAATTATTATGAATACAAATAAAATAAAAGAAGCCTCCTGTGAGTTACTACAAGCTATAAAGTAGATTTTAAAAACGTTGTATAGAATAAAAGCTCACTGCGGGACGTTGTAGAAATGCGTGTGTGCACCACGACAAAGGAGCCTCATTCACTTTACATTGGGGTTGTTTGCGTGGTGCAGACACGTAAATGTAACAAAGTTCGTGACACCACCACGCAATGCGGTGTTAAGGAGTCGTGGTGGAGTCACGCATTCTGGTGAGATCAGGTTGTGCAAAACACCCTCATTGACATTTATCTATCACATGTGTTTATTAATTAATGACATTGTTTTGGAATAATGGACAGCGCTGTTTTTAGGATGCATGTGAGGGACGCTGTCCATCAGGGCCGCCCCTCCCTACAGGCCGATCACGCAGACTGCGTGGGGCCTCACCTCGCGGAGGGGGCCTCAGCTTGCGGAGGGGGCCTCAGCTTGCGGAGGGGGCCTCAGCTTGCGGAGGGTACTTCATTTTGCGGCGGGTGCTTCATTTTGCGGATGGAGTCTCATCTGAAGCGCAAATGCGTTGACGCTCATCATATAACTTTGCATGGGGCCACACGTTGGCCACAAGTTGGCACAAGTGGCGTGGGGCCTCAAGTTGGCCAGGGGTGGCCCTGCTGTCCGTAGTGCTGAAACCAGCAATCAAAAAATACCCCCCCAGGCTCGTCCAGCCTAGCCTGGGTGAATACTTAGAAAATGATTGTAAAACTACTCAAGAATACTTAAATACTTATAAATAGGGGTGCACATAACTTTTTTGCCCTGGTTCTTAAAGGAGCACCTGGAGATGTTGCTTGGTGCTCATCTTAAAAATGAAATAAACCGTAACTTTTGAGGGGGTCTTGACTTTATTTGCCAGACACACGGCACTGAACACACATGCAGAGGTGAACACAGAACACACATGCAGAGGTGAACACAAGACAACATTAGCACGACCAGTAATCCTACAAGCTGTCATCACTTCCCTCCTGACTGTTCTCCTCACTGTCTTCCTCTCTGTCAGACATGATAGCTGATGATGTAGGCCTACTACCTTCTCTCTGGTTGAGTCTGCGATTAGATGCTTGCATCCACAAGTCAACAGCTGGGTTTGGGTCGAAAGTCTCTGTTGTCATCATAGACAAGTGGATGTAATCAAATAAGTATGTGCACATAACCAATAACCTACCATTGTGAGGATCTGCAGTACTTCCTCCTTCTCTTTCCCCTTTCCGTGTTTGTTTTGTCTGTTTGTCTATGTGTCTGTCTCCCTGGCTGGGTCTCTCTCTCTCTCTCTCTCTCTCTCTCTCTCTCTCTCTCTCTCTCTCTCTCTCTCTCTCTCTCTCTCTCTCTCTCGTATTTAATAGTAGCAGTTTATATGAACAAGAAGCTGGAAAGATGAGAAGTGAAAACTTCCCTGTCATGAGAAGTGCAGAAAGGAAATACCCTTATATGGGTACAGCGGGGCAAACAGCTGGAAGACAGCAGAATGTGTGTGTGTGTGTGTGTTGCAGTAGCCATCTGGCTGTATCATAACTGCTCAATTATACTGGTGCTTGTGTTTTAATCGATTTCTTTCTGTTTCATTCTTTCATGTTGTGAGTACTAAATTGCCACAACTTTGTGCAGTAGTTGGCTTAAATGTGTATAAATTACTTATGTGAAATAAGGAGCAGGTTGGCATGACAGGAGACTGGGGATGTCGGGAGAGGACACATTCTTATCTAAACACAGAATGCCAAGTAGCTAGAACATACATGTCTAAAATATATGTGTGTGTTTAATTACTTTGTATCAATAATAATAGGGAGTTGGAAATATGAGGAGTAAAACCATTATTTAGAGTAAAAAGTGAGCAGGAGAATGCCCTTATTTGAAGATAGCTCAGATCTCTGAAATGAGTGTGCGTTCTCTGTATATGTTATGTAGGGTCCGTGCAGGACACCCAATGTGTCTGTGTTACCTTAAATCAGGGGTGTCAAACTCAAGGCCCGGGGGCCAAATCCGGCCCGCGACTTCATTTTATGTGGCCCGCAAGAGCTTGCAAAGATTATAATACGTTTATTATACGGTTACATGCCACTTTACAGAAGCACGTTGCCCATAAACTCCATGTCCCGCAATGCATCTCGTTTTGTGACATGCTCACTGAAGAGACTTGCAATTATTTGCCCTGGACTTCTGCTTTCAGACGTAGTTCATTACGAAGTTATTACCCTATCCGATAATAATCCAATTCAGAGGCAATAATGTCATATAATACATTATTTTATATATATATTATATATTTATATATGTATATTTATATAGTTACAACCGGCCCTTTGAGTGCAACCATAATACTAATGTGGCCCGCGATAAAATTGAGTTTGACACCCCTGCCTTAAATGGTAAAAGAAGGAAAATGAGTGTGCGTGACACAACCTAAGGGAAAATGAGGGTGCGTGACACCTCCTAAGGAAGAATGAGTGTGCGTTCCCTATAGAAGCTGATATTCTACTATTTTACTGCTTGAGAGCAGAGGTAATGTTTTCCTCGTTATTATTGATATTAAAGTAGTACATATATTGTTTGTATTAGTCAACGATAACAAAAGTATGTGAAACTGTGTGTACATTGAACTAAGGGGAGAGGGGGGCCACAGAGAGGGAAGTGTCTGCAACATGTGTGGGTGTGTGAAAGTACACCCAATGCGTCTGTTTTACCTTAAATGGTAAAAGACTCTTGTTTTTGCGGGTCCTCTGCTGGCACGCGCTGATTCGCTGTGACACAGCATCTTTTGCATCTACCAATGAGATGACCTGAAAAGATGACCAGCTGACCCAACCCCTCCTGTTTTATTCTTGTATGTAAGCCTGTTCGGCCTTGGGTTCGCTCTCTTTCCTGCTGCCGTCAAGATGATAAGTTCTCCCGGCATTAGGACCAGAGCAGGGGGAGGCCTGAACCCTTTGAGAAGTGTATTGTATTATTACCGTTTATTATTAAAACAGATTATTGATTAACCCTCGTCCTGGTTGTTTTGAGTTTTCCTTCTTTTAAAGCAAACTCATATAGGATCGGCGCGGAGCAGAGATATCTATTCCAACAATGCATAGGCCTACCTCCCATGCTACCTCCCCCCAGCACCTTTACGAGTCATACATTTATGGCTCCCTATTTAAGTGGGTGCATGCCATGGGTACCACTTCCACTTTGTATCTTACATGTAAAATGCAGACGGTCCCTGCGCCTGCCTGCAGCTGACAGATGACAGTTGAACTGGACGCACGAATGAAGTTTGTTGAAATCAACCCGTGGCACTGCTACAAAAAAAGCTTCACGTTGTGTTTGTTTAAACGCATATGGTGCTTGACAGAGGCTACAGCGGGATAATAGGTCTGTGTGTCAGCGCAGCTCCCTCCATGTGTTTCCGGTTGACATCACTCAGTACAGTCTCCCTCCTGCAGCTTCAACAACAGCTACCGGGGGCAGGGTCCAAGCAGGGACATACATAACAGTAACACATGCTATTTATCGACCGAGTCACATCTATAATTGATATTTAATAGCTGAAAGCTAACGCCGAGGACAGCGGAGAGGAGTTATGGCAGCGCTGCTTCTCTCCGAGACCGATATCAGGCACCGGTCCATGGCGAAGGAGGATCCGAGCGGGAATGAGCACGGGGCGGTTGCACGCAGCGGCTGCACGCAGCGCGGAGCCTAGCTGGGGACCACAGCACGGCGGGGCCCGACAGCTAGCGAGGCTCTACTCTCCCGGTGAGGACATGTTTATTGTTGTGTTATTGTTGTTGTCACTTGCTTCGTCAGTAATGGGGCTAACAATTACACATGGTTACGTTATAGGCCTACAACCACAGTGCGACATGATGATGATAAAAGGGGTTGTGGAGAAACTATAGGCTGATGACATGTCAGTGTGTCAATGAACTGCCAATAACAACAATAATGAACAATAATTGCATTAAATAATGTGAAGGGCCCCTGTCTACAGACATAAATATAGTTTTCATTCTGCATCGTACTGAAGCATGTTTGTCCCTGATGATATTGGTTATTAAAATCTGCTAGAATTAATAGACTAGTATGTCTGAATATAACAGTCAATTAGTATTTCTAATTTAACTTTAAAGTGGGCCTCCAGAGAAAACTTAAAGGCCTCTGAAAAAAGTCTGTCCTGAGTTCAACATACTTATAAACACTCACACTACATTTTCAGAATTTGTATCCAAACTTACAAGTTATGGTGGCGGGGTCCAGGAAAGGAAACTTCTGAGTCCTGAGGACAATTGTTGCATGTCAATCTTAATGGGATTAGTTTTGTGTCATAAAGATAAAGCAACACTTTCTCAGAATCAAGCAAAACTAAGAGTTTAAGAGAAACAAAAACTGAGTAAAGCAAAATTAATTTAATTTAAAAAATAAAACTATTGCAAACAAATCATTTGTGTAATCATGTAAACTATAAGTCTTTTTTCTTTGTTTTAACATATATTTTTGTGATCAGACTTTTGCTCTCGCTGCAGCTCTTCTCGTTTGAGCTCCCTCATTTTTTGTTTTCGATTTTGACACAAACGTCCCAGGTGGGCGGGACTTTCAGGGCCCCATTGGCTACTCAGTTTTTGAGTGACAGCCCACAACACCACAGATCATACAGTGCAACTCATGCAGCACAACCCTTTGAGCGCAACTCATACAGCAAACTCCGGAGTCCACTCGGCCACGTTAGTGTCGGTGTCTCCTGGGTAGGGATGGGTATCGTTTGAAATGTATCGATTCCGATTCCGGTTCTGCTTACCGATTCCGGTTCTTATCAATTCCCCATTTCGATTCCAAAATTATAAAAGAAAGAGGTCAAACGTTTAGATAACAAAAATATCTTTATTCTTTTAAGCTTTAACTGACATATTTACAATTAAAAAAATATATACATGCAATACAAATGTATTGCACAATAACTGTGCTTTATTTTAACTGAGCTATGCCTGTGGCAAGCTATTAACAGGCATTACACTGTGCCTTGTCTTTTTATTTTTTAGTGTAGTGGAGCCTCACTTCAGAGCGTTTACCGCGACCCATCTTTAGTGTTATGAAGTGACTGAGCTCGTGAACTGTCTACTGGAGGGCGTGGGGAGCCTCGCTGCGGGGCAACTGTGGACCTTTGTCGCCTGTCAGCGCAACTTACATGATGCCGTTTAAAAAAATTAAGGGCGGTGCTGGCCGTCAGCGTACCGAGCCGGCCGTCAACGGGCCGCTGACGATTCTCCAGAACACACAGATGGCCAGTCCTCCCTTACCCTGGCTGTATTCCACCAGGTCACCGCGGCGCAGACGGACTCGGTGGAATACAGGGTCTACCGCGTTTAGGAACCATTAAGCAGAACCAAAATTGTGTATTTTGTATGGGTACCCGGTACCCGGCATTTTCTTATCGGTTCTCATCTGGAACCGAGTTTCGGTTCCCAACCCTACTCCTGGGGAGTTTTCATGAAAATATCGGACTTCTCTTATGGATTTCTGTTCATTATACTTGTGTTGTGTAGTTTATATTTTATTCCATCCATCCATCCATCTTCTCCCGCTTATCCGTGGTCGGGTCGCGGGGGTAGCAGTTCCAGCAGAGAGCCCCAAACTTTCTTTTCCCTGGCGACATCAACCAGCTCTGACTGGGGGATCCCAAGGCGCTCCCAGGCCAGCGAAGAGATATAATCCCTCCACCTGGTCCTAGGTCTACCCCTTGGTCTCTTCCCAGCTGGACGTGCCTGGAACACCTCCCTAGGGAGGCGCCCAGGTGGCATCCTAACTAGGTGCCCGAACCACCTCAACTGGCTTCTTTCGACGCGAAGGAGGAGCGGCTCAATTCTGAGTCCCTCCCTGATGACCGAACTTCTCACCTTATCTCTAAGGGAGACACCAGCCACCCGGCGGAGGAAACCCATCTCGGCCACTTGTATCCGCGATCTCGTTCTTTCGGTCATGACCCATCCTTCATGACCATAGGTGAGGGTAGGAACGAAAATGGCCCGGTAGACAGAGAGCTTTGCCTTCTGGCTCAGCTCCCTTTTCGTCACAACGGTGCGGTAAAGCGACTGCAATACCGCTCCCGCTGCTCCGATTCTCCAGCCCATCTCACGCTCCATTGTTCCCTCACTCGAGAACAAGACCCCGAGATACTTGAACTCCTTCACTTGGGGTAAGGACTCATTCCCTACTTGGAGTGGACAGTCCATCGGTTTCCTGCTGAGAACCATGGCCTCAGATTTGGAGGTGCTGATCCTCATCCCAGCCGCTTCACACTCGGTTGCGAACCGATCCAGTGAGTGCTGAAGGTCGCAGACCGATGAAGCCATCAGAACCACATCATCTGCAAAAAAGCAGTGGTGCAATCCTTAGTCCACCGAACTGCAGACCCCCCCCCCCCACGACTACGCCTCGAAATCCGATCCATGTATATTACAAACAGGATTGGTGACAAAGCGCAGCCCTGGCGGAGGCCAACCCTCACCGCAAATGGGTCCGACTTACTGCAGAGGACCCGGACACAGCTCTCGCTTTGGGAGTACAGAGATTGGATGGCCCTGAGTAGAGACCCCCTCACCCCATACTCCCGCAGCACCTCCCACAGTAACTCCCTGGGAACCCGGTCATACGCCTTCTCCAAGTCTACAAAACACATGTAGACCGGATAAGCGTACTCCCAGGCCCCCTCCAGGATCCTTGCGAGAGTAAAAAGCTGATCCGTCGTTCCACGACTAGGACGGAATCTGCATTGTTCCTCCTCAATCTGAGGTTCGACAATCGGCCTGACCCTCCTTTCGAGTACCTTGGAGTAAACTTTCCCGGGGAGGCTGAGTAGTGTGATGCCTCTGTAATTGGCACACACCCTCTGATCCCCCTTTTTGAAAAGGGGAACCACCACCCCGGTCTGCCACTCCTTCGGTACTGTTTCCGACTTCCACGCAACGTTGATGAGACGTGTCAACCATGACAGTCCCTCAACACCCAGAGCCTTCAGCATTTCCGGGCGGATCTCATCCACCCCCGGGGATTTGCCACTGTGGAGTTGTTTGACGACCTCAGTGACCTCCCCCCGGGAGATTGGTGTTGATCCCCCGTCATACTCCAGCTCTGCCTCTAACATAGAGGGCGGAGTTGTCGGGTTCAGGAGTTCCTCAAAGTGTTCCTTCCAACGTCCCAACACTCCATCAGTTGAGGTCAACAACGTCCCATCCTTACTGTACACAGCTTGGATGGTTCCCTGCTTCCCCCTCCTGAGGTGTCGGACAGTTTTCCAGAACAACTTTGGTGCCGCCCGAAAGTCCTTCTCCATGTCTTCTCCAAACTTCTCCCACACCCGCTGCTTTGCCTCGGCCACGGATGAGGCTGCTGCCCTTCGGGCCTGTCGGTACCTTGCAACTGCCTCGGGAGTCCCCTGGGATAACAAATCCCTGAAGGCCTCCTTCTTCGGTCGGGCGGCTTCCCTGACCACCGGTGTCCACCAGGAGGTTCGAGGGTTACCGCCCCTTGAGGCACCTAGGACCTTGAGACCACAGCTCCCCGCCGCGGCTTCGGCAAATAGAGGCTTTGAACACCGACCACTCTGGTTCAATGTCCCCAACCTCCACAGGAATGCCCGAAAAGCTCCTCCGGAGGTGTGAGTTAAAGGCCTCCTGAACTTGGGCCTCCTCCAGACGTTCCCAGTTCACCCGAACTACACGTTTGGGCTTACCAGGTCTATCCAGAGGCTTCCCCCGCCACTCGACCCAACTCACCACCAGATGGTGATCAGTTGACAACTCCGCCCCTCTCTTTACCCGAGTGTCCAAAACATACGGCCTCAGGTCCGATGATACGATAACGAAATCGATCATGGACCTTCTGCCTAGGGTGCTCTGGTACCACGTACACTTATGAGCATCCTTATGTTCGAACATGGTGTTTGTTATGGCCAATTCATGACTAGCACAGAAGTCCAGTAACAAACCACCACTCCGGTTCAGATCAGGGGGGCCGTTCCTCCCAATCACGTCCCTCCAAGTGTCTCCATCATTGCCCACATGTGCGTTGAAGTCTCCCAGCAAGACTAAGGAGTCCCGTTCAGGAGCCCCATACAGGACTCTTTCCAGGGTCTCCAAGAAGGCTGAATACTCTGAACTGCTGTTGGGTGCATAAGCACACACAACAGTCAGAGTTTTCCCCCCCATAACCCGCAGGCGTAGGGAGGCCACCCTCTCGTCCACTGGGGTAAACTCCAACAACGAAGCACCTAACCGGGGACTTGTGAGTATCCCCACACCCGCCCGGCGCCTCACACCCTGAGCAACTCCGGAGAAGAATAGAGTCCAACCCCTATCCAGAAGTGAGGTTCCAGAGCCGACGCTGTGCGTAGAGGTGAGCCCAACCAGATCCAACTGGTACCGCTCCACCTCCCGCACAAGCTCCGGCTCCTTCCCCCCCAGAGAGGTGACGTTCCACGTCCCCAAAGCCAGCTTCTGCCGCCCGGGTCTGGTCCGTCGAGACCCTCCGCTTTCACTGCCACCCTTCTGGCAGCGCACCCGACCCCATCGATGTTTCCCGTAGGTGGTGGGCCCGCGGGACGGAGAAGCGGAGGTGTTGCCCACGTTGCCTTTTCGGGCTGGGCCCGGCCGGGCTCCGTGGCAAGCCCAGCTACCAGACGCTCGCCGACGAGTCCTCCTTCTGGGCCTGGCTCCAGAAGGGGACCCCGGGCTTCCTCCCGGCCGGGTATCCTCACTTCTTGTTCTTGTTTCTTTCATGAGGTCTTTTGAACCAATCTTAGTCTGGCCCCTTGCCTGAGACCAATTTGCCATGGGAGACCCTACCAGGAACACAAGGTTCCAGACAACACAGCCCCCAGGTTCATCAGGGCACCTGAACACACCTGAACACACTGCTGCTGTAAAAATAATTTCCCAATTTGGGATTGATAAAGTGTCTTTCTGTTTATTTATTTATTTTATAGATAAAAAAAACACATCTATGTATTTTCAAGCTAAAGGTGATACACAACATAAACTGTATACTGTTATTTTTTCAAAGACATGTTACATTTCAAAAGCATATATTGCTATGTTTAGGACAAACAATTAAAGACTGCTTTAATTTAACAAATTATACAATATAAAGTGGCAGATTTGCTTTATTAAACAGACCAGATCTAGGCTGCATACCAACCTTTATATATACAGTCTATGATACCAACACAATTAGGAACATGCTCACATCTTACTATGTTGGTCTGAAGAGCTGAAGCATTCATACACAATGGATACAAACTGTGTTGTCTCATTCTATCATGTGAGAAAATGATATACATTTAGCATTAAAAACTCAACATACTATTCCTAGCCTGAGGAAGATATGAATAATCAACAGATTTGAATGGAATCTCTAAAATGTTCATGTAGAATAAAGACAAAAGAGTGATTATACAAATTACATTTATTGAAATTTGAACCAGAAAAAGAAGTCTCAAATAATGTTTTAAATAAAAGGACATACAACAAAAAGGTGGATAATAATAACATCTATTAAATGTATATGTAAAGACATTTGGTCAAATTCGATATATGGTAAAATTAATCAGTAGGCGAGGCTGTAATTTCGCCAGCTGTTACTCTCATGAGCGAGGCAGAAAATAATAGTTGTAACATGCCAAAAAGCTGCTGTGTCGTTTATTGCACCTCAAACATTAAAACAAATCCAGAGTTACGTGTTTCTGTACTTCCTCTAAGAAGAAAGGACAGTAAAAGAAGATCTCTGTGACTTCAGGCTTGATCGCCGTTCAAATGACAGCGTTGGTTTCCCCAAAAGTGGGCGGGGCTGTAAAGTGACTTAGATTTTACTCTCATCTATTATTCAAAACCATTCTATTTATTCTAACGTAAATTACATGCCAGTGTTTTATCTTTTTATTTAGCAATTCGTTTTTGCATGTTTAACTGGGAATATTTTCATGTTCGCTGATTGGATGTTTTAACCGCAATGCACGTTGGATATGGTGTTAATTCGATATGATATCCGGAAAAAAAATCAGAGTTTAGGATGGCCGAAGACACTACACTACCCATAATCCCCAGCTATTGTTTAGGACGACAGTCCCATTGACAAACCCTGTGATTAATCTTCAAGCTCTGGGATTGGATGTTGGACTGGCAGTGCGCAAGGTTACGCCGAGCGTCAAGCTCTTTGAAATGGAACGAAACCACGGCAGACTATTAAAAACTGGACTCGAACGCCCCCCCAGAACTACAAATGCTGGCTATTGTGTTTCGCAACATGTTCTCTATGGCACGTCTCTACTGGGAATTGTAGTTTTAAAAGACGTTTTCTTTTTTCCCAAAATTAGAAGTTGACAGTATTACACTGTGTACAGACCTGGAGGTTTAGGCGATAGGAAACAAATTGGTGTGTACAAATGTAAAACATGTAATTACTAAATGGGTGAAAATCGCTTGTATCCATAATGGGCAGCATTAATATATACCCACATGACAGCTCATTGTTACTTTGCAATTCTACTCCACTACAATTCTGAGGTTAACATGGTATTTTTACTCCACTACATTTATTTTAGTTACTTTGCAGATTCTGATTAATGATGTGAAATATAAACAACCCTTAAATCAGACTTTAGTTACACCTGAGTAAAATTCAGGGGAAGGTGATTGTCAAGTGCCAACAATCAGGAGAGATATTTGTTTATTGGTGTACTAGTCCAGCAGCATCCATCCATCCATCCATCCATCTTCTCCCGCTTATCCGTAGTCGGGTCGCGGGGGTAGCAGTTCCAGCAGAGAGCCCCAAACTTTCTTTTCCCTGGCGACATCAACCAGCTCTGACTGGGGGATCCCAAGGCGCTCCCAGGCCAGCGAAGAGATATAATCCCTCCACCTGGTCCTAGGTCTACCCCTTGGTCTCTTCCCAGCTGGACGTGCCTGGAACACCTCCCTAGGGAGGCGCCCAGGTGGCATCCTAACTAGGTGCCCGAACCACCTCAACTGGCTTCTTTCGACGCGAAGGAGGAGCGGCTCAACTCCGAGTCCCTCCCTGATGACCGAACTTCTCACCTTATCTCTAAGGGAGACACCAGCCACCCGGCGGAGGAAACCCATCTCGGCCGCTTGTATCCGCGATCTCGTTCTTTCGGTCATGACCCATCCTTCATGACCATAGGTGAGGGTAGGAACGAAAATTGTTCAGCAGCAAGTCCTCAAAAAAGGCTTTAGTTTTCGAGATACCCCTACCCGAGGTAGAACAAATGACAACAATGATTTTTCTTATCTTTAGGGTCTCCCATTAATGAAATTGATTGTTGTGAAAAAAAATGTGGTTGTTCTTTAGAACTACCCCAATCCCTGAAAAAGACAACAAGTAGACAACAAGTAGTTTGTACAGAATAGGAAAGACAACAGCATTCACCAAACTCAAGACCCATCTCAGCGAGCTCAAAGATCTGGCCCATTTTGGACTCTGCCAGCTTGGAAGAGTCTTTGCCAGTTGCAAGAGAATTTGCACTTCTGCTATATGAAAAAAGAAAAACGAAATTGGACTGATGTGCACAAACTTGCATGAACTGAGGTTCATAAATGCATCAACAACAGATGCAGCCTAGGAAAATCTGCCGCCAACAGAGGATGCATTTCAACAACATGTAAAGAGCAATGTTTCAGACAGTGATATGTTGTCACAGCCCGAACCCAAACCCTTGTTATGGTGTCCTATTGGCAAGGGGTGGATTGTCAGAGATGGGGCCATTCAACCAGTGCTATTTACAAAACCCCCAGCACCTACAGAAAGAGAGACATTACTCACTTGTATTGCAAAGATGCAAAGTGTGGAAAGAGTGGAAAGTGCCAGTGCCTCTCTGTTGGCCTTCCCTGTATGGAGTTCTGCACCATGCTATGCAGAATGTCAAAATGTGTCCCCTAACGTTTCTGAGGAACCTGACATTTAACATTATATTCTAGTATCTATATACTTGACCTCTCACAGAATTATTTGATGAATTGTAAACTGTACTTTGAATTAAGGTTCCAGTTTCAATAAAACCTGTACTATTTAAACCTATGTTTTAGAGGCTTGCAATTTAGAACTAATACACTTTATTGTATTGGGTTACTCTTATTCTGACTATTTGGTGATGTAATTCAGCCACCTGGTATTTCCCTCTCCCAGTATAATGACCATCAGAGTGAGCATTCTTAACTTATAGGCTATTGTGCCACTTATCCCCCATTCGGAATTTGACTGTCTCAGAGAAGAGGTAGCCCTATGTCTAAAGAAATCTCATTTGCAATAGAACTGTACCAGATATTTCCATACAACTACTGGTTAGTGTTCAATAGCACCCTAGACAATTCATTAATGGTATATTCTTTAGGGATTTCCAGTGTATGACATTAAGGATTTTGGGAGATGGCCCTA
Organism: Pseudochaenichthys georgianus; assembly: GCF_902827115.2. Classification (NCBI taxonomy): domain Eukaryota; kingdom Metazoa; phylum Chordata; class Actinopteri; order Perciformes; family Channichthyidae; genus Pseudochaenichthys; species Pseudochaenichthys georgianus. The sequence goes on from NC_047508.1 coordinate 11,532,507, forward strand.
GAAAATTTAGATTTTTGCAGGTCTTAGATGCTGTCTGGTGCATCTCTAGACTGAATTATAAGATGAACCACCACAATATTATATTGTACAATTTCAATTGTATTCTTCATTTCACTTGTTTGTTTGTTCTTATTTGTGTTTGCTCACTTGCATGCCCTGCATAGCTATAAGAAATACTTAAGTTGTTGGTCAAGACACTTTCCATCTGATGAAGGCAAATGCCTTCCCAGATGTAAAAAAGTAGAAAACATTACATTCAGTTGTAACAGCCAAAACAAACATTATTTACACTATTATGGCCCCTGTTAAAAATGTTTGTAATGTTATCTACTGTAAGTTGGTCGAACGAATGCCTCCTCAACCGGAAGCTGACCGAGCAGACCCGAGCAGCAGTCGAGAGGAGCCGCGAAGCACACAAAATGGCGACGTCAGAGTTCCCGTTAGCCGGCAAATCTAAATCTCTTCGGTCAAAATGTCCGGTCAAAATAATTTCCCTTTAGCGCAATACCGCTTCAGTTACGCCACTTATGTGACAGACAAGAAGAGTATGTGACAGACAAGAATAGTCAATTCTAATGTCTAACACTTAATGTGGAGAAAGAGATGTCCTGTATGGGTTGATTGTGCATTGATCTGTTGGTAATGCCTCGGGGTTCCGGTGGGCATGTAAACAAATGTATAAAGCTGCGCTATACTTTGCGGCCTCACCCAGTTGCATAGCGACTAGGGGTGTAACGGTATCCGTATTCGTCCCGTACCGTCACGGTTCGGACGTCACGGTTCGGCACATGCAGTCACACGGCGAATACGCCTTTTTTTTACGAGTGGTAAAAAAATCTGTCCTTCAGGGCAGCATCCACTACACTATTTATAATCCAGGGGGCGGTATTGCGCCTAAAAGCTGTTTGCCAGCCGCCCTTACACAACAACAAATCGAACTAAATACAAGAAGAAGAAAAGTTAGTATGGCGATTTCAGATAACACACAGGAGCTAGAAGCCACCTGCTTCTATTAAATCAGCTGTGTGGGAACATTTCGGGTTCCCTGTGGACTACAATAACGATGAAGTGTGCGAGTGGTGGATCCGACGAGGATGGTGTGTCGGCGTTGTTCGATAGCGGTGCGGTATGCTAATGGGAACACACGCCAAACATGCTAAATCATATCAGAAGGCATCACCCAGATTTGCCAATCACCGGAGCCCGGAAAAAGACAACAGCAGTTCAACAGCTGATCCCCGCTGTTTTTAAGAAGCCAATAGACATGAGAGCCGAGAGACCAAAATAAATAACGGAAGATTTTGGCATATGTTTTTCAACGACTTTGCGCTCTTGAAACACTTTCTTATTATTTATGATGTAAGACATTCTTTTTAGTTTTACAGCTTGATGAAACCTTTTTGTTTGACATCAGCCATTATAGATAATATGGCCATCTGAGTGTGTGTGGTACTGTTTATGGTTTGTTTTTAACTGTTTAATACAGTTAATTATTCAAAATGTCAGAGTTCCTTATTTTGAGACTGAAACTTGCACTACTGTTCAAAAATAAATAATAACTTTTTTTTGCTTTTTCTTGTTGTACCAAACCGTACCGAACCGTGACCCCCAAACCGAGGTACGAACCGAACCGTGACTTCTGTGAACCGTTACACCCCTAATAGCGACACTTATTGTTTAGGTGTCTTTTAATAAGCAGGTAGTCATATCATTAGCTAGAACTAGCTGGATCTGATCGATATGGACATAAACGCGAGTGAAGTCTAATCTGACGGGAGAGAGAGATCAGCTGCTGCTGACGAGTCGATACGCAGCTCTGCATGATCACATGCAGCGGTGAGCGGACAAAACACACACTTCAGGTTAGAATATCACACATAGCTATTTTAATTACCTCTCAATATTACCTCTCAAACTAATGAGTGACCCAACAGTAAACTAGTTATAGATATGTTTAGTTTTACTGTTGGGTCACTCATTAGTGGATCCGCCAGCTGCATGATACTGGCATAATAGATTGCCTGATCGGGCAACCAGCAGGTGAGGCTTCATTGCCCGAGCTAAATACTAGATGGCCCCGGGCTATCGGGCAGTCGTTAATGTCGAGCCCTGATTTCTGTTTTTCTGATAAATGAGAGAAAAGTGATTGAGTCCTATGTTCCTATCACCAAAAAGTACAATTTCCGTCTAAACTAAAGCTACGTTTACAGGACTATAATTCAGTATTTCTTTAATTAAATAATTGTCTGACTATTTGGTGATGTAGGACAGCCACCTGGTTCATAGCTCAGCAAATCTGAAGAGGAAAAGAGTGATAATTCGTAAGTTATGGGCTTTTTTGTCACCTTTCCCATATTCGGCCTGGTCTAATTTGGCGCTTTTTCAGGGATTTGGGTAGTTCTAAAGAACAACCAAAAAAACATTTTTTCCCCCAAAATAATATTTGACAACAATCAATTTCATTAATGGGAGACCCTAAAGATAAGAAAAATCATTGTTGTCATTTGTTATACCTCGGGTAGGGGTATCTCAAAATCTGAGGGCCCTTCCTGCTAGACTAGTAGGCTTCACGTGAAGTGACTGGAGATGAGAACCCGCTACGCAAGCACTTAGACAGATACAGTGGAGTAGCGGCACAGGCAAGGTGTAGACGAGGAGCTCAGAGAAGGAAGACGAGGAGCTGGACAGACTGGGGGAGGCTGGACGTGGCAGGCAGAGCGGCAGGTGTGTGTGGATCTGGAAACAGGAAAGAAGCAGGGTTAGGAAGGTATATCCTTTCACTAGGAGCATCAAAAAGGTTACTAGGAAAAATGCTAGTTGGCCTGGACGATAGTTTACCACTGATGAATAAACGAAGAACTGGCGAAGACTGAGGATGGGAATAAACAAACTCCTGAGTGTCCTTGTTGACAGTTGGCCACCAGAAGTGCCTCTTAAGAAAGGAGCGTGTGCGGTTTACTCCGGGATGGATGGAGAACCGGGAACTGTGGACCCACTGTAGGACCTTGGAGCGGGCAGCATCGGGAACGAACTGGCGGTTCGGAGGACCGTTACCAGGGTCTGGTTGCTCTCTCAAAGCCTCCTGGATGGTCTTATTAATCTCCCAAGAGAGGGCACCTACAACACAACTCTTGGGCATGATAGAAACAGCAGAGGGCTCGGGAAAGTCAGGAGAGTACAGTCTGGATAGAGCATCGGGTTTTACATTTGACTGGATGTGGGTGAGGTTCTTGTGGTCCGTCCAGACCAGGAATGGCTGCTTGCTGTCCTCGAGCCAGTGTGTCTACTTCTCTAACGCCAACTTTACTGCCAGAAGCTCCCTGTTTCCAACATCATAATTGTGCTCAGCAGGAGAGGGGCGGCGTGAAAAGAAAGCACAAGGATGAAGGATGTTATTTGAACCAGCTGTTTGCGACAAGACAGCTCCCACCCCAATGTCTGACGCATCAACCTCCACAATAAAGTGTTTCTCAGGGTCTGGCTGGATGAGGATGGGAGCAGAGGTGAACAGGGACTTGAGTTTGAGAAAAGCCTCATTAGCCTCTGGGGTCCAGAATAACTTAATGTTGACAGAGGTGAGTCTTGAGAGAGGTGCAGCAATCTTACTGAAGTTCCTGATGAAGTGGCGGTAAAAGTTGGCGAAGCCCAGAAACCTCTGAAGGTCCCTCCTCGAAGTAGGGGTTGGCCACTCCACCACAGCCTCGATCTTTCGTGGATCTGCCTCCACTCTGCCTTGCCTGATGATGTAGCCCAGGAAGCTGATCCGGTTCTGGTGGAACTCACATTTCTCAGCCTTGACATAGAGCTTGTTCTCCAGCAGTCTCTGAAGAACCAGGCGGACATGGTTCTCGTGTTCCTCCTGGTTCTTGGAGAAAATCAAGATGTCGTCTATGTACACAAAGACAAAGCGGTTAAGGAAATCAAGCAGGACATCATTGACCAGAGCCTGCAATACTGCTGGAGCGTTAGTGAGACCAAAAGGCATGACTAGGTACTCAAAATGACCTAAGGGAGTGTTGAAATCCGTCTTCCATTCATCCCCTTGGCGGATACGGATCAGGTGATAGGCGTTCCTAAGGTCAAGCTTGGTGAACAGGGTTGCCTCTTGGAGACGTTCAAAAGCAGAGGTAAGAAGAGGTAACGGGTACTTGTTTTTAACAGTGATGTTGTTTAACCCACGAAAGTCAATGCAAGGTCGCAGTGACTTATCCTTCTTGCCAACGAAGAAGAACCCGGCACCCACGGGGGAGGTGGAAGGACGAATAATCCCAGCAGCCACTGAGTCAGTGATATATAGCTCCATAGCCTCTTTCTCAGGACGGGATAGGTTGTAGAGGCGGCTGGTGGGTAGAGGAGCCCCAGGAAACAGATCTATGGAGCAGTCGTAGGGCCGATGGGGAGGAAGGAAGAGGGCCCTCTCCTTGCTGAAGACCAATCTCAGGTTGTGGTAGGTTGCAAGGACTCCAGTTAAATCTACAGAAGCAGCAGAGCAGATGGCAGGGTAGGGGGAGACAAAGACAGGAGGCACGGCAGATAACAGGCAGTTAGTGAGAGAGTACTGATCCCATTATATGATCTTTCCTTTAGCCCACTCAATGTGTGGGTTGTGGGTACGAAGCCACGGATAACCCAAAACCAGAGGTGTGGATGGTGCAGAGATTATCTTTAACTGGATGAGCTCTCTGTGGTTGCCGGAGGTGATCAATGTCACAGGGGCTGACTGTGCTGTTACAGAGGAGATTATGTGTCCATTAAGTGCATAGGCTGTTAATGGTTCATCTAAAGGCTCCAGGCAGAGTCCCAGCTGTTCAGCTAGCTCACGGTCCAAAAAACTTTCCTCAGCACCAGAATCAATGAGGGTTTGGAGAGGCAAAGTCATAGTGTTAACACAGATCTTGGCAGGTATTAGAAAACGGCTCAAGGAAGGGGGTTGAGATGATGGCTGTGGACTCGTCAGGACCCCCAATCTCACTGACGAGCTCCCACGTTTGGGCGTACTGGACAGTTGGCAATAACATGCCCGGCGTTGCCACAATACATGCATTGGCCAGCACACATCCACCGATGAGCTCAAAGCCTCTGCCCAGGTTAAAGCCTTGCCACGGAGCAAACTCAGAATATAATTAATCCTGGTGACATCAGCTGCAAACGAAACAGGACGCTGGCGAAAAAACCTTGTTGCACTGAAAAAGAAATCCTCTGCATTTCTCCACTTCTCCGTGGAATGGCTCAGGGTCGGTGATGGGGAAATCCTGGTGTGGAATAGGAAAAGGAGCTGGATTGGGAGTGGCACGAGAAGCAACAGCCGAGGTAGTGAGAGCTGAGATCTGGCAGGCTAACTCAGAGACATGATGAGCCATTGATTATTTACTTTCGACTAACGCCCGGATGAGCTGGTCGTGTTGACCCAGAAGGGAACCCTGACTAGACAGGGCATGATGGACTGTGGCGGGATCCGATCCAGTGCCTGCGGGGTTCATTGTTGGCCAGTTCTTCTGTTAAGCTTCACGTGAAGTGACTGGAGATGAGAACCCGCTACGCAAGCACTTAGACAGATACAGTGGAGTAGTGTAAAACAATAGGCTTTATTTGACCACGGCACAGGCAAGGTGTAGACGAGGAGCTCAGAGAAGGGAGACGAGGAGCTGGACAGACCGGGGGAGGCTGGACGTGGCAGGCAGAGCGGCAGGTGTGTGTGGATCTGGAAACAGGAAAGAAGCAGGGTTAGGAAGGTATATCCTTTCACTAGGAGCATTACAAAAGTTACTATAGGAAAAATGCTAGTTGGCCTGGACGATAGTTTACCACGGATGAATAAACGAAGAACTGGCGAAGACTGAGGATGGGAACCAGGGTTTTAAGCAGGTGCAGGTGGCAATCAGTGAGATGAACTACAGCAGCGGAGGTAAGTTGGCGGGAATCAGAATGTAGGACAGCCACGCCCAGCCAGGAAGACAGACAGACAAAAACAAACACAGAAGGGGAAAAGAAGGAGGAAGCACTGTAGATCCTCACAGGAGTCTCAGAATCAGAAAACCTTTATATTCCCACAGAGGGGAAATGTACATAGTTACAGAAGAAAAAGAGCCACAGACAGCTTAATGTTACATATGTTACATGCATTAAAGTACTAAGTTATGATACAATAACAAATATAATAAAACAAAAATAAATAAAAAAAATTACATAATTTTCAAAACACACATCTTATAACAGTTATTAGGATTTAGCAGCCTCAACACTTTATCGACACTTACTTAGTTGCCATAGAGCTTAGCAGACAATATAAAAGTTGTGATATGACGCAACACAAACTTTGCTTAAAGGTCCCATGTCATGGCCATTTCTATTGATCATAATTCCATTGTTGAGGTCTACTAGAATAGATTTATATTGTTCAATTTTCCAAAATCACATTGGTTTCTTATACAGCATCTCTGTATAGTATGTGTATTCACTCTCTGTCCTAAACGGCTTGTTGGAGCTCCTGCCCCCCCCCCCCCTCCCCGTGAGCCCACTGTGCTCTGATTGGTCAGCTCGCCCACTCTGTTCTGATGAGTCTACCACCGTTACAGCGGAACATCAGTGATTATGTGTTACAATGGCGTTAGCAACCAGAAAATGACACTAGAAATGACAAACAGATGAGAATGCTGCGTGGTGTCTGGGTGCCGTGTTGGCGGGACGTTGCGGGGCTCGCTGCTGCGAGGAGCGGACAGTGTGAGCTGGGTTAATTTCCTGCTTGCTACGTGGAGTCTGCGAGACTGGGAGACATCGCGAATGGACGCGGGAATGGACCTGCGAGGCTCCACTACACCCGCTACCCCCCCACCCCCCCGCACCACTGGGTCCATTTGGCTATGGGTACGTCACCATACCCAGGAAGAAAAATATGGAAAAAGAAAAATCTCCAACGATGCGTTCTGGGGCAGTACAGACAGGTCTTTTCTGTGTTAGAGTTTTACTCGCTACAGGTTGTACTTTGAGGGTTTGTGACTCTGCAGACTGTTTACATGAAGAAAAAGCTACATAACACTCAAGGGGACGGGTAATAACCGGAAACCATGACATGGGACCTTTAACTCCAAACTGGTGAATTACACAATAATACTCAACAGTGACATTTACACTGAACCTTAATTGTGATGCTTAAACTTTTCAAAAGCACCAGTTGTACACTTTTATCTGTATAAATCAGATGTATAAATCCCTTTGATGACTTTGTTTTTTTTACACATCTAAGTCTGACTCAAAATCATAAATAAACTGGTCTGTTAAACACTGAATAACAGTAAAACCGTAAAAGAAATCAAGCAGTAAAACATTTGAGCGTTGCTGGCTTCTCCTTCAGATTTATTGGGGGCTCTCTTAAATAAAGGTTCATTTTAGGGCACATAAGACGAGCTTTGTCATACTAACTTTGTTACGGTTTTAAAAGTTCAAAAAATAGTTTTGCAACTCATGATCCTTTTTCACTGACATCAAATTAAAAATGAAACACTCTTGTGGAGTTGAACAGGGTTGTCATTAATTGCAGAGTTAGTGTTAAAACGCAATATTACACGGCTTAGTTTAATACTCGATTCTGATTGGTCAATTAGGACATTCCAGAGTTCTTTTTAAATTAATAACAATGTCCACTGTCAACCAGAAAATGGTGAAATGTTGTGTTAGATCAACTTTTTCAGTGCGCTATAAAACCATCCCGGGTGGGACGCTGCTTCTTTTTCTTTTTAAAAGAGTCTTCATTGATTTCCTTGCAGTAATCATAAAGAAAAATATGGTTGTGTGTGCATTTCCGTGTTTCCACAAGGTCTCCAAATGACTTATAAGCTAAGGGCACAGCGGGCTGCAAGTGGAAGATGTGCTCAGCTACGCTAACAATGCTGCCGAGCCATTTTATGAAAAGTTAAAAGCAGAAATGTTTCCCACATGCTGAGAAGTGTCTGTTGAAGAAAAATAAACAGCTAAGATTCAAAATGTCAAAGTGTCCATTTAAGGGAGCGCCACGCTGTTATGTGCTTAGTTGTTTGGCTCCGGTTGGACGCTGGTAGGAGGTCAATCTAAATAGCGGTTTGGCTTGTTAGAGTTTGGAGAAGTTAGATGAGGCGTTGGCGACGCTCCATCGAGCCAAACATGTGCTCATTACGGCCGAGCGAGGATGGACAAACAGCTGGTGGCTTCTGTTTCTGTGTCTCCGCTTCTCTCACCCGCTCTCTATCCCTCCCCTCCCCTCTCCTCGGTCCTCCCGTATGTCTGAAGTGTCACGGTCCGCTGACTGCCTCTCCTCTGCTCTTTACTCTCCTCCTCTTCTTGCCTTTCTTTATCTCCTTTCCTCTTTTTTCTCATGTACAGGACATCTTCATATCCTCCCCTCTCTTCCACCCTCCTCCTCTTTTCCTCTCATATTTTCTTCGTGTTTCTCTCTTTTCTCTACTCTCACCTTCCTCTCCTTTCCTATATTCCTCCCCTCTTCTCTTCCTTTTCTCTCCTCTCCTCACTACCTCTATTAATGATGTCTTCCTTTCCTTTCTCCTCTTCTGTTCTCTCTTCCTCTGTTATCTTCCTCTAATCCTCTCCTCCTTTCCCTTTCTTCCTCCCCTCTTCTCCCCCTTCTTTGTTTCCCTCGTCCTCTTTAATCCTCACCTCCTCTCCCCTCTTTCTCTCTTCCTCTTCCTTTACACTTCTCTCCTTCCTTCCTTCCTTCATTCCTTTTCCTCTTACTCCTCTTCTTCCCCTCTCATCTCCTTTAGTCCTCTCCTCCTCTTTTCACCTCCTCTCCACTCTTCCTCTCTTGTTCTCCCCTTCTCTTCTCTTCTCTCATTTCCTCCTCTTGTCTCTTCCTCTCCAACTCTCATCTCCTTCTTTCCTTTAGACTTGTCCTCTACTCTCCTCTTCTCTGATCATCTTCTTTCCTCTTTTCTCCTCTTCCCTCCTCTCTCACATTATTTTTCTTCTCCTTTCTGTATGTTGTGAGGCAGGTCTTGTCACATGAGAAGCTTTTATGTTTTTGAAATGTGTTTGCCATATATATATTTCTTGACATGTGTGTCCTGTATATAAAATAACAGTGTGTGTGTGTGTGTTTGTGTGTTTGTGTGTGTGTGTGTGTGTGTGTGTGTGTGTGTGTGTGTGTGTGTGTGTGTGTGTGTGATGTTGAGTTGCCCTTAAGGATCTGTTGTCAGTGGCTGTAAGCGATCTAAAGAGCGATACTGATCTTGAACCCTGTTCAGCTCGTCTCGCTCTGACTGCTCATAAGTCACCCTGCTCCCGTTAAACACACACAGACATCCTGCAGCACCAGAGTGTTTGTGAAAGCCCGGCCAACCAAATATCACTTCATCCATTTAATCACTCTTTTAACGTTTTAACTGACTTAAATAGCAATGGTATAAGTCTGTGTGTTCAGGAGAAATGGCCATCAACATTTTAAAATTCAAAAGGGGATGTTCTGATTTCTCAACCATTCAAATTTAAACTCACCTTTTATGTTTCTTATGAAATCACTATCTACAACATATTTTCAACATATTTTCAAAGATCTGCATGCAGTTTGCATTTAAAACAGACAAGACAAGAGCGACAAGACAAGAGCGACAAGAAAACAGCGGATCGGAGCGGTCCAGACATAGACATCAAACGGCAAAACATATTCAGTTGCCAGTTACTTTGGCATTAGGGCAGGGATATCTAGATACTTTCCAAGGTTTGACATAATGAATTGTGCAATGATGTTTTCAAATCTGTAATCAAAAAGCTCCTCAAAAACGCTATCAAAGCAGTTCCTGCCGTTGCTACGTAGTTCAAACGGTAATAACGGACTATTTTTCTTAGCGGATCAAGAAAGAGAAAGGAAATTAGGTTAAAAGGTGGACGTCAGATAACTCACCAGAAGAAGACGACAGAGAGGAAGTAAACACGAACTGGAACAGAACACGGTATGAGAGCAGCTAGCACTCTTGTCTCCAAGCTTCATGTGACACAATTTTCTCCACACTGCCCCAAGGTACACACACACACACACACACACACACACACACACACACACACACACACACACACACACACACACACACACACACACACACACAACACACACACAACACACACCACACACACACACACACACACACACACACATTCACCCACACACACACACACACCACACACACACACACACACACACACACACACACACACACACACACACACACACACAGTAACTAATAAGGCTTTATTTAAAGAAATGTGCAGAATACGACAGTGTAATGGTGGAAGTATACACACATTGATAGATGTCTTGTAATGCACTGTTGATGAACCTGTGACCCAAGTTTGTCATTCATTGCATAACTACGCTATTGTGTATATGATATGTCAATAAACCTTAGAAAATCTTGAAATCTTGAAAGGGATGTGCAAAATAGCAATTATATACAGTCTTTAATGAACTATTAGAGAATAACGAGTAATGAATATGCTTTAAACGGATCTGCAGATAAATATGTAGTCTTCTCAAGCACCAACTATCAAATATCTTGCCTGATTGTTGGCACTTGACAATCACCTTCACTGAATTTCATTCAGGTGTAACTAAAGTCTGATTTAAGGGTTGTTTATATTTCACATCATTAATCCAAATCTGTAAAGTAACTAAAATAAATGTAGTGGAGTAAAAATACCAGGTTAACCTTAAAGAAAGCCCTCAGGAATCCTGATTATAAAAGACCACCATCACCCCAGCCACAAACGGTTCTGTCTGCTGCAGTCTGGCAGGCGGTACCACAGCATTCGGACTAAAACCACCAGACACAGAGACAGCTTCATCCCACAGGCCAGAAGACTGTTAAACAACTGAACTTAGAAATAACATTCATCTGGCTGCTACTTAGAAATTATTTATCTAATATATCATATTCCAATCACTTGTATATAGACTCTTATTGCACTATTTCACTATTTTTTCCTGTGTATCTGTTTTATTGCGTAGCACTGTTGGAGGAGCCTGTGACCTAAGGGGGGGAGGGGGGTAGGACACGTTCGATTCCTGTTTTGAATAGTGTGCCGTCGATGGGTTTCATTCCATTTCAAAGTCCTTTTGGACGCTCTGTGTAAACTTTGCGCATCCAATCACAGAGGTTGAGGACTGATCACGGGGTTTGTCAAGCTAAGCACATGGTGTAGTCCCAAACGATAGCTGAGGATTCTGGGTAGTGTAGTGTCTTCGGCCATCCTAAAACTCCGAAAAAATATTTGTTTCTCCGAATCGAAGGGGGAAAATACAAAAGCATTGTTCACAATTCAAACCAATCAATGTTGTGTAATTAACAAGGACAATTTGGTGTTTTTTAGTCGATGAGTAGTGCAGATATCACTGTAAAATCAATCGACAGTAAGGAGAATAGGCTACTTACTTCCGGGTGTAAAATTCTCCGTCATCCAATGGGAATGGACGCTCGTAATACAATACAGAGGACATGATCATTATCTTTTAAATAACGTTAACTGAAGGGAACAATCTATTTGACACAGCTGAAGCTCTGGCCTTCCTTAAAAACTAACTAATTTAATAAAAATCACAGTTGCATTACACACAATGCACTGTTTTTTGGAACCAAATTCGTAACTAATGTAATTTTTACATTCTGACGAAAATAAAAATTATTATGAATACAAATAAAATAAAAGAAGCCTCCCGTGAGTTACTACAAGCTATAAAGTAGATTTAAAAAACGTTGTATAGAATAAAAGCTCACTGCGGGACGTTGTAGAAATGCGTGTGTGCACCACGACAAAGGAGCCTCATTCACTTTACATTGGGGTTGTTTGCGTGGTGCCGACACGCAATGTAACAAAGTTCGTGACTCCACCACGCATTGTGGTGTTTAAGGAGTCGTGGTGGAGTCACGCATTCTGGTGAGATCAGGTTGTTCTGGTGCTCTCCGTCAGAACTTGCACCCCTGTCAGACGAGACATATACCACGTGATGACACGTTCGGCTCGTGTTTGTGTTCAAGGACCCTGACCTTGGCTAGGAAAAACAGGCACTCACTTGTTTAATTTTTTTGCGGTCTAGATTTCTCAATTTATTTTCTTTTTTGCTTGTGTTTATCGTGTTTATAAATTACCTCGAGGGCTGTACCAAATTGTCTCGCGGGCCGTATACGGCCCGGGGGCCGGAGGTTCCCCACCCCTGATGTAAACGGTGTGCAGAGTCAAAACCCTCAAAGTACACCCTGTAGCGAGTAAACTCTAACACAGAGAAGAACTCCCCAAAACGCCTCGTTGGTGAAACGTCATCATCCATTTGATTCTTCCGGGTACATCAGGACGTCATGTTGTAACCGGAACGAAATGGACCAATCCGTGGAGCCGTTACGTTAAGTCCGCGGAGCCGTTACGTTAAGCCCCCGCTGATTGGTCCAAATTGACCAATCCACGGACTTCCTCACACACACACGCAGCTCAACTGATGTCTCCTCCGGGCTGCTGCTGATAACAGACAGTTGGGCATCGCGGCGAAATTCTCTCTCCAGACCCATTCTCACAGCGTTTATCAACCTTTTTCTTCTCAATATCAAGCCACACTTAGTGTTTTTACTTCGGCTGAGACTGTGTGTGTGCTCAGGGTGAGTTTGGCTGTGTTTCGCTGTGTATCGCTAAACAAGGAAATCACACCTCCACGGAGCTCAGCGCGATTCACAATGTGAAACAATCGGACGTTGTGAATCACCCCGAGCACACACAAAGTCTCAGCCGAAGTAAAAACAATAAGTGTGGCTTGATATTGAGAAGAAAAAGGTTGATAAACGCTGTGAGAATGGGTCTGCAGAGAGAATTTCGCCGCGATCGCAACTGTCTGTTATCAGCAGCAGCCCGGAGGAGACATCAGCTGAGCTGCGTGTGTGTGTGAGGGGGGCAAGACCAACGAGCCGTTTAGTGGAGAGAGTGAATACACGTAGTTTACAGAGATGCTGTATGCGAAACAATGTGAGTTTGGAAAATTGCACAGTATTTTTCTATTGTAATATCCCTCAACAATGGTATTATGATCAGTAGAAAGGACCATGACATGTGCCCTTTAACATCAAAGGCTTTCACCAATGTGAAATCACACCTGCCTGTTATAACACATCACATCAAAGGGTAAACATCAAAGGCTAATTAGATTAGACAACAAAGGGCTCTGAGGGGCAGGGGTCAAAAAGACTATCTTAATCAATACATCAAAGAACTATACAACAAAGGTACTGCCTGGGGCTTTTCATTCATATATGATTGCAGGCTAATTATTCAACTCTCAGGGGCAGGGGTCAAATACCTTAACTCAAAGAGACTATCTTAATCAATACATCAAAGAACTACGCTGGGGGCCTTTCACGCCAATCTGATAACACACACATCAAAGAATGGGAGGCGGGACAATGGCAGGCGGGACAATGGGAGGCGGGACTTAGCTCATTGGCCAATGGGAGACGGACTTAGCTCGTTTGCATAATTGGGGGCGTGTCCACCTGTCACTTTATATGCATACTAATTTGATGAAAGCGGCATGGTTATAACTACTACCCAGCCCTTCCCCCTCACCTGTTACTCATTCCCTCATCACTCCACAGTATTTATACCACCCTCACTATCACTTGTCCTTTGCCAGATTGTCTTGTCATTTCCGCCAAGCTCTCCAGTGAGTGTTGTGCTCTAGCCTAGATTTTTGTCCTGCCCAGTTTTTTATCCCTGCCTTGCTGTTTACGGATCTCGAGTTCCTGCCTGCTCCCTGTCTGGTTTTGGTTGCCTGTCTGACGGATTTCCTGGTTTTGACCAAGCGGCAAACTGTGGGGTAGAGCCGGGAAGCCAATACGGAAGTGTCACACACTGCAGTTCATATATTGGCCAATAGGCGATGGCTGCAGAAAGGAGCAATTTCCATAGACCCCCATGTTAAAATGCCCAACTTTACAGCAGAAAAAAACATGTTTCTAATCCTGGCTCCATACATTTTATTATCGATATAGTTAGATTCCACCTTCATGATTATGGATCTGTGAGTGAATTGTTTTCTAACGCAACCCTTTTATTTATATTAGGTCTTAAAGTGTGTGCATAAATTAGGGCGTGGTCACATTGAGTGACGGCTCTGTCAAGTGCCTGCCGCTGTTAGCTTCTTGTCTCTCTGCTAGCTGCTCCGTGAAGCTAGCTACCGGGACTCTGCCTGCTTAGCTCATCCAGGAAACACAACTTGTTGCCGGCCGTGGTTGTTTGTTCTTCATGCTTATATATTGAACTATTGTGACTCGCTCTGCGGTTAAAACAGACGGTGCATGAATGCGGTAAGTGAAATTCGAGTGCTTTATTTATGTGTTAATGATTTTAATCAGCTACGTAATGAATGGTAAGGCTTGGGTTAGCATGTAAGCTAGTGGTAGGTACATCGGTGCTAACGATTGTAATCGTAGCCTCCAAGTTAAAATCATAGACTGTATCAGGGTTTCCGCTAGGATTTTTTCTCGCCGGTCAAATATCCGGGCAGAATTTATTTTACCGGACAAATTTGAAACTTACCGGTATATTATTTCAATAATAATAATAAGAGTTGTGTAGCAGAGTTTCCGTAAGCAGGTAATTTACCGGACTATGAGCAGATATGCTGATGTTTAAAACTCAGTTCACGGGGCTCATTTTTATATTGCTTCAGTTTATAATCGTAACAGATCGAAAAAATTCCGATACATTTTTCAATAAATTATTCCACAAACAACAAACAACATAATTATTACATTCAAACAAACTACTTGTAGTAGATAACGTACATTATTCAGAAGTTTACATCAACTTTGAATAATAACACGGGAGAAACGGAGCCTCTCTTTTCCCCTCTCCCTCTCCTGACAGCCCGTCAGTTTCTCATGCAGCTCCTGCAGCTCGCTAAACAGAGGGCGGGGCTTCAGGTGATCATGCAGAGCAGCGTGTCTCGGTCAGACTCAGCAGCTGATCTGATCTCTCTCTCGCGTCCGGTTATACTTCACTCGCGTTTATGTCCATATCGATCAGATCCAGCTCTCCTGATCGGCCTTTATAGAGAGCACCGATCAAACTATTAAGAGTGAATATCGACGATAATGACCGGCGGCCGATCGATCGGAGCCTCCCTAATTATTACCAGACATTTTGACCATCAGGTTTTGAATTTACCGGTTTTTTTATAAATTTTACCAGCTAAAAACCGGTAATTACCGGCTAACGGAAACCCTGGACTGTATATATAAAGGTTAAACAAAATAGACAAGTGTTAAGTGGGATAATACTGTTGAACAAACGGCTTCTGTTTGAGGTTGATAAAATAAGGTTACATCCTTGTAACTTAGAGATATTTTATTATGTAGGTAGAACTGTATGCATCTAAGGTTAATTTAAAATTGGCTATGCTCAAGTATGTAGACAAGCTAATGTCGAAGTAGTTATGTGAAATCAACCTCACAATAAGATGTGTGTATATTACAATTATTAATGTCATATTTCAAGACTTAGATATTACAATATGGTTGGTTGAGCTGGAGTTCATTATCGAGCTGACACGTTAACGTCACAGTCATCTGAAGAACGAACCCAAAACCTTGTTGTTTTTTATTAATTGCATTACCAAATGGGTATCAAATAAACAGTAAGCATTGGTAACACAACTTCCAAAGTTACAGTAAAATAAAAAGGACTCTGACCTCGGACAATACACAATCCATAGAAGAGAATCAGTTATATTGTTTGTACACATGGTACTTTACATATATATATCTGTTTGTTTAAGGTGTCCAGGTGATGCAGACAGGCTGGACCAGAGAGTGAGAGACAGAACTGGACTCCTCACAGCAGTGAACTTCAGCACAGGTACAAATACTCTTTTTTTATACTGTACAAAGAATCAAGAAAGATATTGGTTAAATGAATGAAGTATTGACTTGAATACATTTATATACATTCCATTAAACAATACTAAATACTAGATCACCTACACATCAGTTAAGTTGAGGTTTTTTCCATGCAAAAGTTACTTTAGATATTTATCTCTCAATATTGTCTGTAAAAACCGTGGTAAAAGTTATTCTTTCAGTGAGACAACAGAGCAAGCTTCTACAGTTGCACTACGTTTTGATAACAGTTAAATATTATTTTGATAACATATCTTTCAATGTTGATGAACTTCATACTGTTCATTGATAATCTGATCGTCTTTGTAGCTCATTGTTGAAAAAAAAAAAACATTACAAAATAATTATATCTACAGCCCCTAAACACACAAACACACCGCTTTCATAATAACACACTTGTTCTGCAATAATGTTTATGTTTCCTGTCATTTTTGTTAGGAAAGGACATGCCTGAAAGACACGACATGTTCTCCTTCTCTGAGGGTCAAGAAGAACATCCAAGAGGAACATTAAAAGCTGATGTTATGAGATTTTAAGACCAGTACAGGACATTCACTAAGAAACTACTTTATTGTAAAAACAGTCAGCTGATCGAATGCAGCTATTTCCACATCTACACTCCATCAGCTGATTATTTGCCTCACTTTATGAGCTTCACAACATGTAGCCTACCTTGTTTTGCAAACGTCACAAATAAATGGGGCCAATCTTCAGTCAGATGTGAATGTGTAATCTAACATTTCAGTAAGAATAACGGACAAAAGGAAGTGCAAATACAATTTATTGAAATGTGAACCAACAGTTAATCAAATGTTTAAATAAAAAAGCACATATGGACAGAAGGACCTTTTAAATGTATAAGTAAACACATTTAGTAAAATAAAGTGACAGACTAGGCCTGTGCAGTTGGTATCAGCTGTGCTCAGCATGGGCTCCTCCATCAGGCCTGGTCCTCCTCGCTGAGGAAAGACCCTCAGTCCTCTCCAAACCAACAGACAGGACGTCCATCACACGGAGGTTTCTCCCTGAAGTCTCTGCTGCTCTCTGGACACCATGCTGTCTCAATCCGTCCACACTGAATATGAGAGGGGGAAAATGAAAATAATAAATGCTTTAGACAATAAGAACATAAAGTTGACTGTTGAGTTGCTCAGTTTTTTTAGATTGTCAATACTATTACTGTATAACTAATATCTCAGGTTAAGAGGCACATTCAAATAAGATTGGTCTTTAAATACATTTTGTCTTTTGAATTGTTTGTCTAAAGTCAAGGATCTAGAACTGGTACTTAGTTTTAATTATACAGTCTGGTTATTATGCTGTTGGCCTCACAGGTAAGATCACTAACTAGCTACCATCACATGTACCTTAGTTTGACTTAAATGTATTAAACGTATAGTTAAGTGATATCAAAATATAATAACTAATGTCATGCAAACATATTAATATTTGCTTGATTTCCAGTGTTGAATTTAGCACAATTGCATACAAACGTTAAGGGGTTTTTAAGATTCTGAAGTATTATGCTAAAATCTCAATAACTAGATTATTATTTATAGTTTTGCTGAATAGTTTCATGTCTGCTTACCTTAGAAATGTAAAATGCGACGGCAGTGTGCAGATGGGGAGCATGTTAGCTTAGCTTGGTAGCTTCAGCTAGCTCTGGAACTTCCAGCTCGGTGGCAGCAGGTCCCGCCTCGGCTCCGCCTATTTGCCCTTATTTGGAGCAGGCTGGAGAAGGCGGGAGTTGACTCTGACGTGACTGTTGAGCCATTAGTGGCCGACTCCGCCTACTAAGGGCTTCACGGCAACTCTGCAGAATCCTATGGGTGACGTCACGGACCCTACGTCCATTTATATATACAGTCTATGGTTTTTGACCCTGCCTGTCACTGACCTGAATAAACTGAACATTGCTATACACTGGTTGTATCTGAGTCGTGCTATTGGGTTCTGATCTGTACCTGTGATCGTGACAATAAAATTAAGTCTGAGTTTGAAATATATCTCAAATAATGTATGCACTGTCATTTCTCCACGTAAACATAGGCCTAACAGTCTGCAGTGAAATGGTTGTCTCCTGTGTGTTCCACTTCCTCCTTGGTGCATCGGTAACTTTCTCAAAAAATAAAAATAAAGTTAGGATAAGGGGTTTGTATCTCGTGCGCACGAGATACAAACCCGTTATCCTGACTTTTTTGTTTCCTCTCTCTGTTTTTTTTTTTTTTTTCAATGTCCCTTTAGGGGCTCCGTACTTTTATGCACAGGCACACAGACTTTAAAAGTCAGGGTGCCAACATGTTGCTATAGATTACATTTTTATGAGAAAATAATAAAAAAGCTTAACTCAAAAGCAAATAATAATACTTCCACTACTTACTTCTTCTTCTGCCAACAGCTATAACCCTGCACAACTCACAGCTTCAGAGTTGTTTCTTCTTTTCTTTACCAGACTCCACTCTATTTCCATTTTAATAACCATAAACAACTTATACATACTGCACCCTTATTTGAATTTTGGAAATATGCAACTTCTTGCACTGCACAGTTTTTTGGGTATATAGTATCATATTTGTGTAGGTTTTTTATAAAAAATATAATCTTAAATGTATATTGTACCAGTAAAAATAAGTGTATCCACTTATAAACCTCTCCTAACGCCCTTATACCGCGAGTAACCAGAATCGAACTGTATGAAAATAGGAACCAACCAACCACACTTGTAGATTCTTGCTTTGAAGGCAATACAAAAAAGAATGAGTGTGAAGGACCATTTGGTTGGAAGATACAATAACAAACACTATTAAGCGGCTACATATCTATGATCAAATATGTCTGTCTGATTCAGATCTAGATTGTGTCAGCCCACTCACCAGACAAAGGTAATGCACACAGCACACACACAATAATGCGCACACAGGTTCAGCACGTGCACTGTACACACACTTTACACACAGTGTGGTTATGGCTTTAGGCGAGCCTTCAAGGCAGAATTTTGCTGCTGACCTTGACCAATGCAAGAGAAGAGCGTATGTGTGTGTGTGTATCTGTGTGTGTGTGTGTGTGTGTGTGTGTGTGTGTGTGTGTAATTATCCTTATGAGTGCCGCAGATGAATATGTTGGTAGCAGAAAGCCCAGGAGATGAGGTGATGGCATACAGCAGCACACACACTCCCACACAAAGGAACACACACATGATGGGATATGTCCATCCTTTTTTTTTGTCTCCACAGGGGAGGGAGGCTGGAGCAGGGCCCTACTTACACTGGCTCTCATGTGGGTTAAAATGTGTGTGTGCTATTGTGTCTAGATGTATGCATCTGTTTGTCGACATATATGTGTGTGTGCCATTGTGTCGGTATGCAGTTACTGAATCTCATTTGGCCACATTCCTCTCTTGTTGCTGTTGAATCTTCAGGGTAATGTATTTATTAAGTTTGTCTGGCAGGGGTGTGTGTGTGAGCATGCATATAAAGACATACATTCTGTGTGTGTGTGTCGTCTCTTCATCTGTGTGTACTTTGAGTTGATGTTTGTTTGTGTGTGTGCCAATGAGTGTGTTGTGTGTGTGTGTCCCAGGTTCCGTGGTCCGCTGAGATCAGATGAAAGGAAAGAGGCCTGTGACTGATCCACTCCCTCTGAACAAGGGAATTCACCTCCCCTCTTTCTCCCCCCCTCACCCTCTTTGTGTCTCTTTTTCTCTCAAACCCCATCCTCCCCTGTTACTGTCATCCTCTCTCAGTGTCTCCCTCCCTCATCGCTCTCGGTGTCTCCCCCTCTTCTCATTCTCGTTCTCCTCTGAGCATATGAACCCACTTTACCACCCACATCTCTCTCTTTCTCCCCTTCTCACTCTCTCGGAGTCCCATCTGGAAGAACGGCATATAGAGAGCAAACCAGGGACAAAGAAAGAGAGACGGAGAATGAAAAGAGTAGCAGCATTCTGTTCGTACATACGGCAATCACCCTCTGCTGTTTAGCGCCTAATGTTTTAGCAGTCTATACATGAGTCTCATAAGTGTTCGTAACAGCATCTCAGAGGCAGACTGACAGTGATGGAGGGGGAGAGGAAGTAGGGAAAGGTGTGGTTGAGGCGTGTGACTCAGTGTTCGGCCGCTGTCTCTGGCTACTCTGTTTGAAGTGTGATTACTTCCTTTTGTCAGAAGCTCAGTAGGTGGTTTATCAGTGTGAGAGTGTGTCTGGCTCACTTGTTGTTTCTGTGTTTTGTGTTTTCACCTTTGTTTCGAGCCTTGCTGTGTTCACTTGGTCATCAAAACGTATTTTTTTCTCCCACTTTATCAAAGGAGTATGTCCTTGGTGGCCATATTGTTTTACAGGTGTATACAGCAGTACATACAGTAATATAATGACGCATCTCTTTACTTGTACTCGTGGGCTGTGGTCCTGGATCAATCGGTCCTGGATGGATATCCTCGTGGATTCATCTTCCTATTATACACACATGCATTTCAAACATTTGGACTACCTATGTTGCAAATGTATTATCTTTCAATTCACACACGGCATCTATTGCACGTCTGTCCGTCCTGGGAGAGGGATCCCTCCTCTGGTGCTCTCCTGAGGTTTCCTCCCCATTTTTCCCTTTAAACTGGGTTTTCTTGAAGTTTTTCCTTGTACGATGTGAGGGTCTAAGGACAGAGGGTGTCGTATTGTCATACTGATATTCTGTACACACTGTGAAGACCACTGAGACAAATGTAACATTTGTGATATGGGGCTATATAAATAAACATTGATTGATTGATTGATTGATTGATTGACTTGTAGAATAAGTTCAGCCTCCGTTATAAAGACCTTTTTATTATTTATTTAATCCTCAATTTCATCATTCATTTTAAGTGTTGATGATATATCTCATATTATCCAGTCATGCCCCTCAACATGCCCACGTAAAGGTAACACCAGCAACCCAGTACCTTTTCTTTTGAAGGAATTATATTTGCAAAATGTTTTGAGCTAGTGTGCACAAAAATGAGACCAAGAAAATGTGAGTATGGAACCGTTTTGTAACAAAAAGTGTTGACAAGATTTTTGTTCAAATTCAACATTAGGCATTATCAATCAAAATGGTATGTATTACAGTCAGTGGCGGCCGGCCAATAGGGGCGCTAGGGGCGCCGCCCCACCTCTTCCCACATACAAAACAATATATAAAACAAATATAAAATAAAAAAATATATATTTAAAAAATTATTTTTTTAATATTTTTATTTTTAATGAACAAGGTAAATATCATACAATTGGTATCAGTAAAATGTATAATCTACAATAAAATCTCGTTTAAAATTGTGTTACGATGTCTAAAGTTACTGATAAGTCACATGTTTCCTGCCTGGCCTTGCCCGTGGCATTAGTTTATGATTACCGGGCGCCGTGCAAGGAGCCCCCGAGCCAAACAGCAGCAACCAGCACGTTGCAAAAGTCTCAATAGTAAACTGTGCCGCCGAACATAATTTCAGCCAATCAGCGCCGTCAAATAATTTTGGTCAGGGAGGGCGCTCACATTGGCGCCCACGTTGCTTATGTGCGTTGACGTGAGTTGGTTTTTAGACTCGTGAGTGACCAAGGTGACGCAGTAGTTGGATGAGAATGGCTTTGTGTTCAGGTGGAGTCGCCGGACCTCGGTCCGCATCCAATTCCGTGCAAGAGCTACTCTCAATCCTTTCGAAAGGAGAAGTTTGGGAGATAAAACTGTTGCTTAAAGAACCTTGGACCCGGACCAACCCCGATTTGTATATATCGTGAAAAAGACAAAACGTATCAACGAGGCTTCTCACGTAGCTGGTACACCAGAAAGGCATGGCTAGCTGGATGCAAACAGGTAAATGCTGTCTTTTGTTTCCAATGCTTGCTCTTCAAACAGCCGGGGACAGATACGATCTGTTCAGAAACTAGACAAAAGTTAAACAAGTACAAACCACAGACTGTCTGTGTCATGGAGAATACAGTAACTGGTTTATTTATGTCTGTATAGGCCGTTGTTGTTAGTGTGGACGGTCGGAGCATAACGTTAGTTTAGCCAAGCTCCATTTAGAAAACACGCATTTTAAAAGGGTTTTTCGCCTGCCGTCTATCTGCAGACTTGTCAAAGCGTTAATTCATGGTTTTTACTAACCGGTATCAGTATGTTGTTAATTCGGCATCATTTTGAAACGTGTATTACAATTAAATCACGGTAAAATATGTTCATCTTCTTGTAGTTGTAGCCCCCTTGCCAGCGGTTCTCTCTCTAGTTTAGCATACTCAGCCCAACTCAGCCTGGTTGTTCCTGGCCCTAGAACCACGATTTTATGGGGCCAGAAAAACTGTGAATTAGGACCCGCTAGCCGGTACTAAGCCAAGTGGAAACGCAACCGAAAACGGGTGCCCCACGGCTCGGCACGCTTAAAAAGCATGGATGTACCTGTATAAAGACAACTCTATACAGTGTTTTAGGCGGGGTCCTGTTGCTGAGTGGCGCATGATGCCAAAATGGCCTGACTGGAGTACAAGAATACAGATATCATCCGGGGGTCTCGGTGTGTAGAGCATTAGCACTTGCATTTTTCTTAAGCCCCGCCACCAATTTGCTGCATTACTGCAGAACAGTGGCGAGCCGTGACCTTTATACCTAGGCCCTCTGACCCCCACCCCTTCCCTCTAAAAAAAAAAAAAAGAGTTATTACGTCACAGCGTATACTTCAGCGGAATTTCAAAACAACGGCCCGGGGTGCAAAACGTATCAATGAAAGCGACCCTCTACCACACAAAACAACACCTGTAAATAACCCAATTTGTGTTCTTTGAAATTGAAAAGGATATTGCATTGTGTTTGTTACTTTCGTTGCAGTTGTATGTCTTACGTGTAATTTGGCATGCTTTTATTTTGAAGGCGAGTTTACGCTGTTGACAGGAAGTTGTTGTTGCTATTGAAACAAGAAAGCTTCACAGCGGGCGGAACTTGTCATAATGTCCGCGATAATAAAACCCACCCATTTAGAGAGAAGATATGATTGGTCAATTGTCCTGTCATTTGACATTACTCTCTCGTTCAGTTAGTATAGCGGGCCCTCTGTGAATTTACTGCAGGACCTCCAACAGCTCGTCTCTTCACAGTAACTCGCAGAGATGGCTAAAGGAGCTTATCTCTTTATTGACAATTTTAACTTTTTCTGGGACCGCAGACATCTTTTCAAGGCAAATGGAGTTTGCCTGAACAAGTCAGGAGTGAAATTGTTTATCTCTAACATATTCAACTGCCTGTGTCATCAATCTGTTCCCTCTGCCAAGGAAAGCGGCAAGGAGGAATCAAAACAGGAGAAAGACACAACACATCGCTCAGAAAACCCTGAAGAATTATCACTGCACCCGCCTGAGGAATGTTCTGATTATGGGAGACATATGAGACACACGGAGGAGTCTCCGCCCCCCCCCCCCCCCCCCTGTCAACGCCTTTGAGGATACTCCGTTCACCCTTTCACCCTCGCCCACCCTCCTGGAGATCGCTGAACCCACAAAGGAGATACAGAGGGTTGGCACCGATTCCTTCCTGGAGTTCAAAGACCAAACTAAGGCGATACGCAGGGCCGGCACCATGTCCTTTACCCCCGCTCCTCAACGACGCCTACCAAAATCACCGGGGAGACGTGCACCATCTCCTCCGTCTTCGTCACCGCGCCTACGTCAACCACCTCCCCACCCTGGCAGCATGTCCTTTACCCCCGCACCATCTCCCCCTTCTCCATCACCGTGCCTACGTCAACCACCTCCCCTCCCTTCAAGAAAGCATCTGCAGTCTCCGAAGCCTGATAAGGATGTGTGTGTACAAAACACAACAAACTCTTACTGATATGTGTGGGGTCCAAGCTCAAGGACATATGGCACTCTCAACTCTTTCCAGGACATGTCGGGGCCCTGCCTGCCAGTAGCTTTGCCGATATCTGTGTTGATAGGTAATAGATTAAGAGCGGTGAATCATCTTAGAAACAGGAAGCGCCCAAACGTTTGTGTGAGTTTATCTAATTTAGCAGTGATTCCATGTCAGCCACAAGCTTGTTACAAAAACATGACTGATAGTGTGTTTAACAACTTAAACTAGCTTTATTAAATGTCAGGTCTTTGGCAGGAAAAACATTTTTAATCAATGATTTTATCACTGAGCACAATCTCGATTTTATGTTTTTAACAGAAACTTGGATTGAACAAAATAACAGTGCAGCTGTTCTTATCGAATCAACCCCTCCCAACTTTAGTTTTATGAGTCAGGAAAGAAATTCATAAGAAAGGGGGTGGAGTTTCTATTCTGTTCAATGTTTCCCTTCAATGCAGGAGGACATCGTATGGAAACTTTGATTCTTTTGAATATGTGGCCCTTCAGCTGAAATGCTCCTCTCGAGCTCTGTTCCTAAATGTCTATAGACCACCCAAATACTGTGCAAGGCTTTTTTGATTACTTTAATGAACTGCTGTCTATAGTGTGTATTGACTTTGACCGTCTAGTAGGGGGTGTAACGGTTCACAAACATTTCGGTTCGGTACGTACCTCGGTTTTTAGGTCACGGTTCGGGGTCGGTACGTTTTCGGTACAGCAGAAAAAATTATCACAAAACATAACATATTTTTAAAGATTATTATTAAACTGTGAATAATGTATTCACTCAAATAAATACAAAAATATAATAAAATAAACATTAAGGTGCAGCATTTCGATGAACTGAAATAATCTGTATTTGAACTTTACTGTACTAGTACTCACAAACATAAAATATTAGTTTTGGGTTTTTAATTATTATTAAACTATGAATATTCACTCAAATAAATATAAAATATAATAAAATAAACATTAAGGTGCAGCTTTCGATGAACTGAAATAATCTGTATTTGTACTGTACTGTACTAGTACCTAAGCAGCCAGTTTGACATTAGGACTTGCTTGTCATTTCATGTTTTTTTAAAGAAAGATGAACTTGTCCACATTGCTTGCCGAAAGGGCAGATCAGCTGGCACTAACAATGTCTCCTGCCGTGGAGAACACCCTCTCGCTAGGGACAGAGGTAGTAGCAGATACAGCCAGGTAGCGCTTTGCTAACATGGCAACATAAGGATATTTGCCGTTTGTAATAGCTTTGGCTCGGTCTGAAGTTTTTGCGAGTGGTGGAGGCTTAAATGCTAGTGGGAGTGGGTTTGCACTTAGTCTTTGGTACCGGTGATATTCACGTTCGGGTGATGCCTTTTCAAATGAGTGTGCAAGTTTGATGTATTGCCAGCCGCGTAACCAATTTTAGTTGAACAATGCCGACAAACAGCTTTGGTTCGGTCCACCTGTCTTTGTCCGTCATCCTTGTACGTAACTGCGAAACCAAAATGTTCCCCAACCGGAGACTTCAATGATGCTGGAGGATTTTCGAGCTCAACTTTATCTGCGTTCGCCATTTCGCCAGTTCCTTAAATTACTGACTACATTTGAACGCATCCCTCTGACCAGCTCGTCCAATGAAATGACTTGCTCGCTCTATGACGCGTTGAACACAATGGGAGCAAATTACTCTGAATGCTGCGACGCAGCACCTGAGATTACTTCCAAGAAGTTGTTCACGTTCTCAATTTTTTACGTTTAAAGTTATATTTGTTCGAATTGAAAAACGCACGACAATCGTTCTTCTCTGACATAATTACCAAAAACAAAAACAACGCACGTGCCTTGTTTGCTACCGTCGACAGACTAACTAACCCCCCAGTATCAGTAGCCTCTGAATTTCTATCCACCAGGGCATGCAATGATTTTGCCTCCTTTTTCATTGACAACATTCAGAAAATCAGACAAGCAGTCAGTGCCTCTGCATCAGGAACAGCAAATGTGTTGTCTCTGTGTCCACTTAACATCAATTCAGACATCATGACACAATTCCATCAGATTAATGATAAAACCTAGAGGACATTATACAACTTCTGAAATCCTCCTCCTGCTGCCTTGATATTATTCCAACAGGATTTTTCAAAGATGTTTTGCCTTGCATGGCCTCAGAACTACTTCATATAGTAAACAAATCTCTTCACTCAGGTATTTTTTCCACAGGCCCTGAAAACTGCAGTCATTAAACCGCTCTTAAAAAAGAATAATCTAGATGCTTCAGTAATGAACAATTACAGGCCCATATCAAACCTCCCATTTCTAGGTAGAATCATTGAAAAAGTTGTTTTTCAACAGTTGAGTAATTTCTTGCATTTAAATAACTGTTTCGATGTGTCAGGCTTTCGTCCAAACCACAGCTCTGAGACTGCTCTTGTAAAGGTCTTTAATGACATCCACTTAAACACAGACAGTGGCAGAACTTCAGTGTTAGTTATTATTAGATCTCAGTGCTGTGTTTGACACTGTTGACCACAGCATATTACTAGACCGACTGGAAACAACTGGGTGGGACTTTCGGAAACAGTTCTAAATTGGTTTGAGTCCTACTTAAAGGACAGAAACAACTTTGTTTTCTATAGGTAAATTACACATCTGAGTTGACAAATATGACATGTGGGGTTCCTCAAGGCTCCATCTTGGGGCCTCTTCTCTTTAACATCTACATGCTACCACTGGCTCAGATAATGAAGAACAACAAAATAAGTTACCATAGCTATGCAGATGACACACAGATTTACGTAAGAATTTCACCAGGAGACTATGCTCCAATTTAAACACTGAGTAAGTGCATTGAACAAATCAATGACTGGATGTGTCCGAAATGTCTCCAATTAAACAAGATAAAACTGAGGTAATGGTTTTTGGAGCCAAGTCAGAACGTATAAAAGTTAGCGCTGAGCTTCAGTCTGCAATGTTCAAACCAACAGATAAGCCAGAAATCTAGGTGTAGTCATGGACTTGACCTGAGTTTCAATTAAAACAGTTACCAAATCAGCCTACTATTACCTAAAGAATATATCTAGTGATTAAAAGACTAATGTCACAGCAGGATTGGAAAAACTTGTCCATGCCTTTATCATAGAGGGCGGTGGTGGCGAAGTCGATTAGGACTTGGCTGGCAATTGGAAGGTCACCAGTTCAAGTCCCGGCAAGACCAAGTGCTACCGAGGTGTCCCTGAGCAAGGCACCGTTCCCTACACTGCTCCCCCGGGCGCTGTTCAAAATAGCTGCCCACTGCTCCTAACACTAGGATGGGTCAAATGCAGAGAAACAATTTCCCCACGGGATTAATAAAGTATATCAAAATCAAAAAAAAAAAAAATCATCAGTAGACTCGACTACTGCAATTGGGTCTTCACAGGTCTCACTAACAAATCTATTAGAAAGCTGCAGCTGATTCAGAACGCGCTGCCGAGTCCTCACTAACATTAAGAAAGTGGATCACATCACTCCAGTTCTGAAGTCTTTACACTGGCTTCCTGTGTGTCAAAGAATAGATTTCAAAATATTCCTGCTGGTTTATAAAGCACTGAATGGTTTAGGCCCAAAATACATTACTGACCTCCTGCTAAATTATGAACCATCCAGATCTCTCAGGTCTTCAGGGACTGGTCAGCTTTCTGTCCCCAGAGTCAGAACTAAACATGGTAAAGCAGCATTCAGTTATTATGCTCCAAATATCTGGAACAAACTCCCAGAAACCTGCAGGTCCGGTGCAACTCTTACTACTTTTAAATCCAGGCTGAAGACTGTTCTTTTTGTCGCTGCTTTTAATTGAACTATTCATATCTTAAACTGCACTGTAACTTTTATCCATGTATTTTTTCTTTTAATGTTTATTTTATTAGCTTTTCTTTTTTAATGCTTAATGTCTTGAATTTTTTGTAAAGCACTTTGAATTGCCTTGTGTTGAAAAGTGCTATATAAACTTGCCTTGCCTTGCCTTGCCTTGCCTTGCCTCTCATTTAACCCTTCACATTCCAACAGAAACTGAATAGGCAGATTCGAAAAATGTATTTCTTTGGAAATGTTATTTTAAATACAATTAAATCAAGTTATTTTGGCAAAACTAATGAAAACTATAACAACAAAAATATATAAAAAAAATATATATATATTTTTTTATGTTTTTAAATATGTTTAGTAGAATATCTTAGGCCCTCAGAGAGGGCCTAGAGGGCCCTGACGTCTCGCCGCTGCTGCAGAGTCACGGCTGGACTCGGCTTAGGGAAGGAAAATAACTTTAGATTCAGCTTTAGTGTTTTTTCGAACAATTAGGAACTGCAAAAAAAGGTTTTAAATCTTTCTGATCCAGTTTTTTGCAAGAAATAAACAAAAAAAACTGTTCTGGTTTCAAATGTGTCCAGGTTAGACTGAAGGATTTTTTTCAGTTGAGAAGTATCTCAAAGAAGCTGTGGTGGAGTATTGTGTCATATAAAATATAAAGGCTGCATTTCAGTAGTGCTGATCTGTGCCAAACGATTTTTTTCAATTTGTTTACATTTCTATTGTAAGTCTAGGTTGAAACATTGCTCTTACTGTATATTTATTTTTCACTCAGTTTCCTGTAACCTGACAGAGAGAGTCAGAGGGCTCTACTTTCTGTCTCCCCTCTCCGTGAGTCTATTAGTATTCAGGATGTGTTGCTTGCTTGCCGGCTGCCCGCCACTCATTCCCCAGACAGCGAATCAGCCGGCGTGATAATTTCAGCCTATTAGCACCCCTCGTTCGCCTCCCCTGGCTCCGCCCAGGTTAAATCCCCGTGCACACCCGCGTGTGCACGCGCGGGCAGGGGGTGCTGCTGGGTGAGCGATGGCAGAGAGGTTGCCAGGGAGCCAGTTGTTGTCAGAACAATATTAATGAGTGCGCTGCTCTGGCCCTAAGAGTGTGTGTAGATGTGTGTGTGTACCATTGTCTTTGTGTTTACGTGTATGTAAGAATATGTCTTTAATTTTGGTGTGCCTAGTGAAAATGGGTTGTGTGTGCTGTAGAATGAGAAGTTTGGTAAGTGTTCACTGTTTAAACATGCTAACATATGTCCGTCCATACATACATACATGCTTTTAGAAGCCGTTTTTGTGTGTCTGTCTGTAGCTGTGTGTGATATCTAGCAATGCCATGGCCTGAGGGACAAGGGCTTATGTGTGTGAGAGTGTGTGTGTGTGTGTGTGTGTGTGTGTGTGTGAGAGACTGTGTGTGTGCTCTGCGGAGGCCTGTCCTAGTTTCCTTCCCCTCACCAGGGAGCCGGAGGATCCAAGGACTGACGCACATCACCTGACAGCCGCCCCACTGCTCCCCGGCCCTGCACAGTGTGTTTGTGTGTGTATGTGTGTGTGTGTGTACGTGACGGAGATGGAGTGTCTGCATTTGTGTATGTGTCAGAGGATGTGTGTGTGTAATCGAGAGAGATGTGAGAATGTGTTAGGATCAGTTGGAGCATCATTCTGTGTGGGCAAGCGCTCACTTGTATTTTTAGAGAAAGTTGGAAAAAGTGTGTGTGTGTCTGTGTGTGTGTGCGTGCGCATGCGTGCATGTGTGTACCTTGGGGCAGAGTGGAGAAAATGGTGTCACATGAAGCTTGGAGACAACAGAGCTAGCTGCGATCTGCTTAACCTCAGTATGGACTTAGGCTGTGTAAAAACACATTACATGGACTATATGAAGCATTAATTAACATTTGTATTTATTGTCTTTAGATTTTTTTGATTTTTCAAACAAATTTTATTTGCATTTGTTTTAAACATACACCCACCCTGCAAAAGAGTCGGAACAAAACTAATACATTGCACAATCAAATAAATAAATAAACAGATTTTCATGACTACCAAATACATATCATTTGAAAACCCCATTTGAAAGCGTTTTACCCATTTAAAAACATCCTCTTTTACACACTTTAAAAACAAAAACTACACCTATCCTTTAAAACTTCAATATTAGAGAGTCATTCTCCCCCAGCGAGCACAGAACCCGCCCCACAGCCCACACATCCAGAAACCCCTGCAGATGATTGATCAGCGTATACTCGTATAGTACGCATGCTCCACCCTCAGACGCGCTGCCACCAGCCCCCTCAGACTGCATCCGTCCATCCCACTCCAGCAAGTTGGTTCTTCCTACTTTTCCAGATTGCTAATTTTGCATTAGTAAACAAGAAATGCATCAATAGTAGGGTTTCCTTCTTTTTCAGAATGTATTTGGGGCCATGGACAAAAAGTGGTATGGAGAAAACCTCCCCGAACCCTTCCACCCACCCCTGTAACATATTTTTAAGACCAGCCAATCTGGGACAGGACACGACTAAATGCTCCAATGTTTCTGCCATAAAACAGAACGGACAGCCTCCCCTTGTGCCTGCGTCAAAATGAGCTCTGTATTTGTTAGTGGCTATTGCACCGTGTATTATTCTCCATTGGATGTCAGCCATCCTTTTCTCAACCGGAGATTTATACAGGATCCGCCAGCTGCCCTGAGGGGAAGAGCCCAAGCCAAACACATCCGTCCACCTCGACTCTCTGACGCCTGCGAGCGAGCTGAGGTTTAACACCTTTACACAGCTAAGCTTCTTCCCATTGCAGGAGTCCCCCAGTGATAGCAGGAGACCATCCTCCTCTCTCCATTCCCCCACCGCAGGACCCACACTCAAGGCAGGAAAAACATAATCATGTCCCTTTCTCCACTGGTCAGCCAGATCTGCATCCAGAGCAAAAGTCAGGTGGGATGGCGACAGCGACTGCCACACCTCATCTACCAGGTTCTCCAGAACTCGGGTTGATCGAATGCCCGTCACCTCAGCCAGTTTTTCTGTGGAGACCCCCGTCAAATGGCCAAGTTTTACCACTCCCGCTTCAATGAACGCATTTTTTAGGGTGGCTGAAGAGAAAAGGCTTCCAGAAAGAAAACCAGTGTCAAACAGTGGCTCCTCAAACAGCCACATCCCAGGCCGGGGGTCGGGTGGTCTGGTAAAACTAAGAATTTTCCAGGCATTGATGACTGAGCAGTAAAAAGGTGTAAGTCCAGTTATCTTGTACGCAGGGGCCTTCAGCAGAAACAGGTGTTTATCAAAACCAAAGCCCCCCCCCCTCCAGAGCAACAGCCGGGCCATAGCCAGCCAGCAGGGAGAGGCACCATACAGCAGCCGCTGAGCTGCCTGCAGTCTAAAAGCAGCAGTCCTTGCAGTAATGTTCACGAGGCCCTGCCCCCCCTCCGCCACAGGCAGGTACAGGACCTATGCTGGCACCCAGTGATGACCAGACCAGAAGAAATCCACGAGGAGCCGCTGCAGTTGTTTCATGAGGCCCGGCGGTGGGGTTAACACCTGGAGTCTGTGCCACAGAGACGAGGCAACCAGATTATTGGCTACAAGAACTCTTCCCCTGTAGGACAGCTGGGGTAGCAGCCATTTCCATTTGGCTAATTTTGCTTGCACCTTTCCCAGCAATCCCTCCCAGTTCTATGCCACCATGTCCTCAGACCCCAACCAAACTCCCAGGACCTTTAAACCCTTGTTTCCCCAGCTAAGGTTACCAGGAAGACTGGGCCTATTTTCTAGACTCCACTGACCTACCAAAACTGCCTCACTCTTCTCCCAATTAACTTTGGCTGAAGCAGCCTTCCTGTTCAAAGCTAAACTGTCCTGGAGCTCCTGGATATCTCGCTGACCCTGGACAAAAACACTAACATCATCAGCATAAGCTGATACAACCACCGGGGGGGCCTGAGCTGACTCTGGCAGACACAGGCCCCTCAGCCGGTTTCTAAGTCTGCACAAAAGCGGCTCGATGGCAATACTATATAATAGGCCTGATCCCCCTTTTAACTGGTACAGGTCTGCTCAGCCCTCTCCCCACCTTCACAACACAACGTGCATCACTGTACAAACACTTCACCCAGGACAAAAAATGCTCCCCAACACCAAAAGCCTGCAATGTGGCAGCCAGAAAAGTGTGATCCACACGATCAAACGCCTTCTCCTGGTCAATAGAAATAATACCAACATTTATATTATACAATTTACAAACATCAAAAGTGTCTCTCATCAATAACAAATTGTCCACAATTGATCTGCCAGGGATGCAATATGTCTGATCAGTACCGATAAGAAGTTCGATAAAAACCTTCAGTCTGTTAGCTAAGACCTTTGACAGTATCTTATAGTCCGTACATAGGAGAGCCACAGGTCTCCAGTTCTTCAGCAGGGTTAGGTCTCCTTTCTTAGGCAACAGTGAGATCACTGCACGCCTACAGGAAGCTGGAAGAGTCCCTTTCCCAAAGGACTCCATCAATACTTCTAGCAAGTCATGTCCCAGAATACTCCAGAAATGTTTAAAAAAGTCTGCAGGTAAACCGTCTATGCCGGGAGGCCATCTGTGTCACCGCAGAGGTCAATTCCTCCAGCGTAATGTCAGAGCCCAGGGTGTCACTTTCGGCTGGACTCAGCTGTGGAAGACCCTGAAGAAGTTTATCAGCAGCTTCCACGTCACAACCTTCGGCTTTGAACAGGTCCATGTAGAAGGACACTGCATGCCTCCTCATCTCAGCAGGTTCAGAGGTTACCTGTCCATCGGGGAGACGCAGACATACCATCTGCTTCCTTTGGCCCACAGACCTCTCCAGGTTGAAGAAAAAGGTGGTTGGTGAAAAAGAACTCTAACAGTTCCACTTTCACCATCAAGGCTCACCTGCCACTATCTCTGTGCTGGATACAATCTTAACATTTAGAGAGGGGGAGAAAAAAACAGCTACTCCAGCACTAAGGTTTGAGCCATGACTGAGGAGATAGAGAAAAAGAACAGACAGGTACACACAGCAGAGAGGAGACACCCAGTGTTGCATGATCATGTTGAAATTATTTAGACCTTTTCAGTTTCCCCCCTTTTTTGCTTCCTTTCGTAACTTTTTTCATATTAGTTACATGCTTCCTGAGACGATAGCATTTCTTTTCATCCAGCAGGTCTAACCCTACAACCTTCTGAAGAGTGCTCACTGTATGAAGAAACTTGTTAGTGTCAGGGAAAAAGTCTCTCACTTCCACTGCCTTGCCAAAGGACTCCTCTAAAAAGGCATTGATCTCTTCCAAAGAATATATCTCTGCGTTCTGAGAGAGACTATCTGCAACTGAAATACAGTCAGAATCCCCCTCACCGTCTGTGTCCATCTCTGTCACCTCATTAATGTCTGCAGTCTGTTGAAGCTCTTTTTGCTGCCCAGAACCAGACGGCAGCTCCTGCTGTGTGCCAACAGCCTCCACCTGTCCCATCCCACAGCACCAGTCCTCACCTGTCCTACTACATCATCTCCCACCCGTTTACCTGTTTCCACATTTTCTCCTCTCACACTCACCACATTCTCTACAATCCCTGTTTCATCTCTCACGATATTCATCTCTACTTCATCTGCAGCCCCTGGGGCCCTGGCGGGTGCAACAGCAGCCCCCGCGACACCGGGCTCCGCGGCCACCGACCCAGCGGCCCCGGCCCCCCCAGCGACTGGCTCGGCGGCCCCGGGCCCAGTGGAGCGGCGTGCCGTCTCTGTGGACATGCAACACGTTTGTGACCCGACTCCCCGCACTCAAAACACTTTACGTTCCCTGAGCTCGCATAAACCATATAAAAACCCTCTTCGTGCCTCACCCGGAAAGACACATCTAGTGTCTGAGTGGGACAATTCAGAAACATGAACACCTGTCTCCGCAGAGATTGGACATGTTTTAGCTTTTCAGCCTTACACCCCAGAGCAACAGTGCGGAGATTACTGGCAAACTTACCGAAACGCTTCAGCTCCCGTTCCAGCGCCTCATTCTGGATGAATGGAGGAACGCCAGCCACAGTGATCCGTGTGGACGGTGTCGCCAACGGCGAAACTTGAATATATTCCTCGTTCAGCATTAATCCGCTCTCAATAAGTTCCCTCATATATTTCTGGTCTTTCAAAAAGACCACGACCGCTTTGTTCATGCGGGAAGCATAGGAGATGTTTGCATGACCGACCTGCTCCCCCACAGCCAGCAGCACCTGCTCCACTGTGCTTGCGGCCTGAGCCACCAAACGCACTCCGTCTCTCAGAGACACCGGCGGCGCCCCGAAGGACGCCATCCCCGCCACGAGGCACGGAAAAACACTCACGAAAAATTATTAACCGTACTTGCAAAGAGTACAAATATGCCCACGTAAGATCATACAGTTAAAGAAACAATTGAAACAGAAACAAACGAAATAAAAGTGAAAATCCCTCTTCCCTCTTCAAAAACACACCTCCACCACAGAAGAAGAAGAAGAAGAAGAAGAAGAAGAAGAAGAAGAAGAAGAAGAAGAAGAAGAAGCTGATGATGACAATCTCCTCTACATACAATAACCCTGTGCTTTTATTTTGTTTTTTATTTAGGTTAGTATCACTAAAAGGAAGTTGATGATACAATAAATACTGTAAACGTTTGACAATTAGCCATTAACAATTACATTGTTTGTTTTGCTTCTTGAGTTTTGTACAAATTCTACAAAATTATCTTAACGTTAATGTAAGGTGGGTTTTGTTACTTCTGTGCAGAGGCAGGCTAGCAGCTTAAAGTTAAACTGTGTGGAGAAAGCAGCACCTAAAATAAGGCAAAACTAACAGATAATTGTTTTTGCCCAGCTATAATCAGAAGAAGCTTTTGAAGTGAAACTCATTCAGAAGCTAAACTTCACTCTACTCTTAAATTAGCCATCTGTCTCTTCACAACTTTGATACCATCTATTTTTAGAAGGTGAAGGGTCACATCTGATCATCCTTATAATATCCATAATCATATATTTTAAATCTCCCATGACTACCTCAATCCTTCTTATGAGAGGCTGATAGCATATTCATAGTCACATAGGCCTATAGGCGCACACACTCACAGGCCTGTGTGCTTTATTAAAAAAAGCTGTCATGAATTTCTTATAGACTGCTAATGCTGCGTTAGGATCTGAAGACATTAAAGTTTTAAACGGCCATTTGCCTGGCAAAGAAAGGAGGATTAGGAGAAGGGTGACGGAGAGTGGGTGATGAGAGACAGAACAAAATAAAGTTACTTAGAATTGGAACAGTGGTGGTTTATTTTTGTACATTCTATTATCAAATGTCCTGTTCTGGCCGTTAGGTCAGACAATACTGAACAAAGAGACAAAGTATATAAAGGGACAACTCAAAGATTGAAGGCTAAAGACATATGCATATGCGTTGGAAAAGTATAATGTGGAACGCTGGACACTTCTTACATTCAATCATCGCCATCTTGGCTATGTAACAGATGTTACGCGACCAGCCGGGATTATGGTTGTTTTGCAGTGAACACAGTACTGTACAAATTAAAAAAGTTTTTTTCCCACCATTTAAGTATAGAGGCAGGATATACCAATCCAGTCTCACAAAAAAACGTGTAATAACTACGTTGGTCCACAACTTGGGACGTAGTATTTCTACAAAAACGCCTCTGAAATTGTAAGATCCCTACGTTGTTTTTCACCATTAATTTCCAATGGCTGGCGTCTATGTCAAGTGATCTTCACATTTCTCCATGCAGAAAAAAAAAACATGGCCGACATTCATTTTATTCTCGGTGGAAAATGCCTATTTTAAGGTTAGTTTGGCCATTAAAATGTGTTTTGATGTCATTTGATGCGAGAAATATGAGTTGTTATTTCAGATGATGTGTGCAGTGGATGTACATGATCTTTAGTTTGCTAGTTATTATGAAGATGACTTCAGGAAATTGTGTCCATTCAACGTTTTCATTGTTACCAAGGTGGTTACTAGGGACGCTGCTATCGATATTATTTCTGTTATGTTGTGTAACTGTTTAATGGTGTTATCTTTATTGCTACCCCCTTCCCCGTCAATGTATAGTGTTGGTCCACAGCGCAAAGGTATTAGTTAATCCGCATCTAATCTTGTGGAATAGATACGTTATTTTCCCCTGGGCAATTCTCCATTTACTCAACAATAACACATATTTATCCTTGTGTGTGTGTTTATTTGTTTGATTAATAAACACAAGTTGGAGTGCGTCAGGACCGAGGGTCGGAGGAGCTAATTTGCTTTAGAGAATTTTACACCCGGAAGTAAGTATTCTCTCCGCTTCGCTTGTCAAACCCCGTGATAGTCCTCAAGCTCTGTGACTGGATGTTTGAGTGTTACGCCGAGCGTCGAACAGCACTTGAAATGGGATGGAACCACGGCAGACTGTCCAAAACTGGATTTGAATGGGTCCATCTCCTCTCTACTCTCTCATCCTCTCTGGACTCTCTCTGTCCTCTCACATCTCGGCAGGCTCGTCAGTCCCCTCCTGCTCCCTGGCTAAATGACGCACTGCGTGCTAAATAGAACCATCCTTCGGGCAGCAGAGCGGAAACGGTGGAAATCCAAACACCAAGACGACCTCCTAACCTATCAGGCTCTCCTCTCCTCTTTCTCTGCTTCGATCTCTCAGGCAAAAATCACTTTCTTTCAACATAAGATCCAATCTTCCTATTCCAATCCCAAAAAACTATTTTCAATCTTTTCCACCCTCCTGGACCCCCCCAAAGCATCTTTCCCCTCCTCCC
Organism: Pseudochaenichthys georgianus; assembly: GCF_902827115.2. Taxonomy (NCBI): domain Eukaryota; kingdom Metazoa; phylum Chordata; class Actinopteri; order Perciformes; family Channichthyidae; genus Pseudochaenichthys; species Pseudochaenichthys georgianus. The sequence continues at coordinate 11,568,905 of NC_047508.1, forward strand.
TTCTGTCAAACGACTTTGTTAACCACTTTGAAAAAAAGGTTGATGATATTCGCTCATCTTTTTCTGATTCACCTTTACTCACCGCTGGGTCACCAGAACCTCCTTTCACCCACACACTAACCTCATTTTCCCCTCTCTCTCCAAGTGAGGTTCTTACCCTCATTACCTCTGCCCGTCCTACCACCTGTCCTCTGGACCCTATCCCTTAAAACCTCCTTCAGACTATCGCTCCTGATATTCTACCATTTCTCACCCATTTCATCAACACTTCTCTAACTTCTGGTCACTTTCCAAACAGTCTCAAGGAGGCAATAGTAAACCCTCTCCTAAAGAAACCCACTCTCAACCCGTCTGATGTTATAAACTACAGGCCTGAATTTCTCCTCCCGTTCCTGTCTAAAACACTTGAACGCGCTGTCTTTAAACAACTCTCCTGTTATCTCCATCAGAACAACCTTCTGGATCCGCACCAGTCTGGTTTCAAGGCAGGTCACTCCACAGAAACTGCTCTCCTTGTTGTCTCTGAGGAACTGCACACTGCCAAAGCATCATCCCTCTCCTCTGTCATCATTATTTTGGACCTGTTTGCTGCATTCGACATGGTGAACCATAAGATTCTCCTTCGCACTCTTCAAAAACATGGAGTTTCAGGCTCTGCACTTTCCCTCCTCACCTCATACCTCAAAGACCGTACCTACAGGGTAACTTGGAGAGGGTCAGAGTCCGACCCTTGTCAATTAACTACAGAGGTCCCTCAGGGCTCTGTTCTTGGTCCCCTCCTCTTCTCCTTGTACACAAACTCGCTCGGATCTGTCATTAGCCCACATGGTTTTTTATACCACTGCTACGCTGACGACACCCAATTAATTCTGTCCTTTCCCCGCTCAGAGACCCAGGTCGTCGCACGCATCTCTGCTTGTCTAGCTGACATCTGACCCAGAAAACAACGCAGGTTCTGGTCCAGGCTCTCTTCATCGCACACCTAGACTACTGCAACTCCCTCCAGGCTGGTCTACCTGCATGTGCAATCCGACTTCTGCAGCTCATCCAGAATGCAGCGGCTCGTCTGGTCTTCAACCTTCCAAAATGTTCCCACACCACGCCGCTCCTCCGCTCCCTTCACTGGCTTCCGGTAACTGCTAGAATCCACTTCAAGACAATGGTACTTGCGTACCATGCTGCGAATGGATATGGCCCTTCCTACATCCAGGACATGGTTAAACTGTACACCCCAGCACGTGCACTCCGCTCTGCATCAGCCAAACGACTCACTGCACCCTCGCTGAAAGGGGGACTCAAGTTCCCTTCAGCAAAAACACGTGGGTTTGCTATCCTGGCTCCAAAATGGTAGAATGAGCTCCCCATTGAAATCAGGACAGCAGAAAGCCTGCACATCTTCCTGCGCAGACTGAAAACTCATCTCTTTCGACTCCACTTCGAGCGATAGAATGACTAACAAAGAACTGCAAACAGAGCACTTATATACTAATAAAGGACTGGCTTATCTAAAGCTAGTTGAGTAGCACTTGAAATGTTTGGCTCTATGAAACCTGATGTACTTTATGATTCTGTTTTCTTCAAGGTTGTGTCTTCCTGGTCGAATGTACTTATTGTAAGTCGCTTTGGATAAAAGCGTCAGCTAAATGCAGTGTAATGTAATGCACTTGTCAAGGTTCAGAGGCAAATTTTGCAAATATGGCAGTAGCCATCGATCATCTTAAGATAAGATATACTTTATTGATCCCAAGTTGGAAACATTTGCGTTACATCAGCATGTGTAACAGTTGTACATATGTATAATATCAGTTAAAATAAGTGATTCAACATAGTTAACATTGCTGAAGGTATACACACATATTGATAGATGTCTTGTAATGCACTGTTGAGGAACCTGCGACCCAAGTTTTTCATTCAATGCATAACTACACCGTAGTTGTGTATATGATATGTCAATAAACCTTAGAAAATCTTGAAAGGGATGTGCAAAATAGTCATTATATACAGTCTTTGATTAACTATTAGTAGAGAATAACGAGTCATGAATATACTTTATAGCGATCCGATTTATATCTAATAATAAAAATAATGAAATTCACCGTTATGGTGTAAATACAGCCTATCTACCAATTGGATCAAATATAATAGTCAGCCGAATTAGTGTTGATACTGCAAGGAGATGTATTGTGTGAAAATAAATGTAAGATGTTGTTTAATTGCTGATATATTTATGATCCACATCACGTTTTCAGTTTTGGCGGCAGTTCCTCATGTTTGTCTAGAAGTCTTCTCATCAGGGCTCTATAAATAAAGAACTACGGCAGATATGTAATATTTAATGCAGCCGAACCGTGTATTACAATGCCGTTATGTGATGACTTTCAAAGGGAAAAGCAAGCACACTCGGAATAAAGTATTATTTTATTTAAAAAAAATGTTTTCTGTATGTTTCCGGTATTTGTTAATGACGATGTGCTGTGAGATGTGAGACTGGGTTGGAGAATTGCACAGGGGAAAATAACATATCTCTGCCACAATTTTAGATGCGGATTTTGTTAAACTAATACGTTTGCGCTGTGGACCAACACTATAAAGTGACGGGGGAGGGGGTAGCAATAAAGATAACACCATTAAACAGTTACACAACATAACAGAAATAATATCGATAGCAAATTGAATGGACACAATTTCCTGAAGTAATCTTCATAATAACTAGCAAATTAAAGATCATGTACATCCACTGCACACATCATCTGAAATAACAACTCATATTTCTCGCATCAAATGACATCAAAACGCATTTTAATGGCCAAACTAACCTTAAAATAGGCATTTTCCACCGAGAATACAACGAATGTCGGCCATGTTTTTTTTTTCTGCAGTGAGAAATATGAAGATCACGTGACATAGACACCAGCCAGTGGAATGAATGGTGAAAAAAAATGTAGGGATCTTACAATTTCAGAGGCGTTTTTGTAGAAATACTACGTCCCAAGTTGTGGACCAACGTAGTTATTACACGTTTTTTTGTGAGACTGGGTTGGATATACTGGTACCAAAAAGAAGCCACTAATCATTCCATACGTTTAATTAAGCAGGCTGTTATCATTTGTTAACACAAACTATTGCTGCTAGCTAAGTGACGATTGTCACTGTTAGTCAGCTAGATAGCAAGCTAGCTTAAAGCGGCAATCCTCACTTTAGGTGAGGGTAAACCATCTGTGTGTGATTTGAGACAATACAATATGGTTGAAATTCACAAAATGCAGTGAACTAAGGGAAGTATCCAAATAGACTGAGCATTTGTTAAAGTAAAAACCCTGCAATATTATATGGTGCTCTGCCATATGAAATGAATAGATCAGGGACGTGTGAGTGGGTTTTCAATAATTAATTGTCTCTAATCTTCAGGGTCGTGTGGCTAAAGGGTTTTCAGTTTGACCCCCTCAAATCGCTTTCTCATATTATTGCTGATGTGCGAGTTTAGAGTATGAGTAGTTTTTAGTTAGTCCCTCTCCCTCTGTCCTTTAGTTAATACTGCTGACCTATGAGTTTGGCCTTGTCCCTGCAGAGGCATAGCTCCCACCTGAAACATACCTGTGTCTGTGTATGTGTGTGCGCGCAAGTGTGTCCATGCGGGCTTGGTGCTGCATCAGCGATGGTGTTTCACATATGAGAGGTCACGACCTGGCAACCTGGAGTACATTTGTCTTCATCTGACTGATTACATATTAACACCCTGGACACACACACACACACACACACACACACACACACACACACACACACACACACACACACACACACACACACACACACACACACACACACACACACACACACACACACACACACACACACACACACACACACACACACACACACACACACACACACAGCCAGTCATTGTATTGAAATGGTCCTTTGACCCAGGTCATTAATACAACGTTTCAAGTTTCCACTCTCGTCTTTACCCTTCTCTCTTCCATACTTACCAACGCAGAGTGCCACAGAATAAAAATGTGTGATTCTGTGCCTCTTGCTTTTCTTCATCAACTTCTTCTTCCTCCTCTTGCACTTCTCCATCGTTCACATCTACAAGATCATCCTCGGCATCGGTGAGTCTGAGAGAGAAAGCTAAATTAAACCGTCCCCCTTTAAAGGTGACCTATCATGCAAAATGCACTTTTGTACGTCTTTTATACATGAATATGTGTCCCCGGTGTTCCAGTGAACTCACCAAGTGTCAGAAAACACAACCCTCTCTATTTTCCTCCATACCCAAATCTCTAAAAAAGGGGCTGCAACGGATCTGATAAAAACTGATCCAGATTTGAACACTGTCCTGACGTTAGGACGGTGGCACTACGGCTTTTGGGCCAACTCTCCACCTATCAGGGGAATGTGGGGTTGGGCCATGGCCGGCCATTGCCGCTCGAAAGCGCTGGAGACGCTGTAGTACATATGCCAGGCCTGTAAGTGGCGCTGTAGTCTGCCACAAAAGCAGCGAAGAAGACTTCCCGCGAATGGTTGCCATGGTTGCCCTTCTGTTTATTCTCCGCTGTGGCTCTTTTTCTCCCTCCCCGAGGCAAGCGTTTGCTCCCGCAATGCAATCCCTCCCCGTCGAGGCAAGCACTGTAATTCCCTCCGGTAGTCCACCAGCAGTTGACAAACACCCACCTCTCCGCCTATTCAAGGGACGAGGGGACCGTGCTGCAGAGTTTCAGTTAGTTTTTTTTCCGCCGGTCAACATGTCCGTTAAAGTTGAAATCTTCCGGACAAAATTAGAAAAGTGCCGGTCAAAGGTCTTCTTTGTTATTTATTGAGCTTTAAAACAAATGAATAATGACTCTATATAATAATATAATAAAACACGGAGGACGGAGATCTATTTTTCTCCCCCTCTTCTGACTTGATCAGAGCATGCTCCCCTCTCCTGCAGGGGGGCGTGGTCAGCTGCAGCTCACAGAATCAGCCCCCTGCAAAAATAGGGCTGGAGAACAGCAAATAGAGCGAAATGAGGCATGGCTAAAATCCATGATCTGTTTGGTATTTTGAAAACAGAAACGTATAAATATACCTTATATAGGTAGGGCCCTACAATATATCATTTAAATATAGCATGATAGGTGTCCTTTAAAGATAAAACCAGTGCAGTCCCACATCATTGTACACATATGGATTTTTTTTAATACTTTAGTTAATCTAATAACAACATATGTTATTCCTTTCTCCTAGTTTCTCTTTCTGTGTGCGTGTGCCAGTTCCTCACTTTCCCCTGACATCATTATTCTGCTACCAGCTAAATTGTAATTTGATAAAAGCCCCACCAATGAGGGTAATGCAACAATAATTTGTTGGTGCTATATTTTGTTTAAGACTGTTTTGGGGTATTTTCTTTTATTCTGTTTATGTAAAGAGGATTTGGTCTCCTTGTTTCTCTCATTATGGTATGTAATTATGTTTAAATGTGTGGACAAACTCCTTTTTTGATTTAATTATTAACTCACCAAATACTTCCTTGTGAACTACAGTCAGTTTCTTCAGCTAATTAAATTAGGGCTGATGATTACACATTTAGTCCTTGTGAGGGAATCATTTTGGCTTTAATTAAGATATTTGACCTTTCGGCCTGTTGACGTTTTACGACCAAACGCTAAGTGTGGTGGTTGCATTCTCCAGCCACCTTCCTTGTGTGTGTGTTTTCCCTTTCCCTGTCTGTGTGGGCGTGGTGCCTGTCACTCCTGGCTCCAGGCTCAAATCTCCACCAGCTGCAAACAGTTGAGCACTCTCCTCTGCGACACACCTGATTCCCATCAGCCATCACGGATGGTATATCAGCGGAGGCTCCACAACCTGTCAGCGCCAGATCGTTGTTAAACCCCAGTGGTAAAACTCTTAGCCTTCTTAGAGTATAGTGACTATTTTCGCTACACCTGAAATATATTCTTACCTGTTCTTCTTGTGCTCCAGGATTACGCTTCAGTGGATTACGTTCCAGTGGATTAAAACTCCGGAGGATACTCTTCAGTGGATTACGCTCCAGTGGATACTCTCCAGCCGGATTATCTCCTCCAAATAAAACCTTTATTACACACTGCCGTGTCCTGCGTTTTGGGACTCCGGGAGAACAGACTCTTTGTAAAGGCGGAGAAATGCGAATTCCATGTCAACACAGTCTCATTCCTGGGCTACATCGTTGAGGAAGGAAAGCTTAGGTCCGACCCTGAGAAGATCCAAGCGGTGGTGGGGTGGCCCAAACCAACCTCAGTCAAACTGCTTCAACAGTTTCTTGGTTTCGCCAATTTCTATCGGCGCTTCATCAGGGACTACAGCAGAGTGGCGGGTCCTTTAACCAGACTCACTTCCCCCACAACTGGCTTTTCCTGGACCCCAGAGTGCGATGCAGCCTTTTCAGAGCTAAAGAGACTCTTCACCACTGCCCCTGTGCTCATCCACCCTGATTCCTCTCGCCAGTTAGTTGTGGAGGTCGATGCCTCCAACACCGGGGTAGGAGCAGTTCTTTCCCAGCGCTCGGAACGAGACCAAAAATTGCATCCTTGTGCATTTTTCTCTCGCCGCCTCACCCCAGCTGAGAAGAACTATGACGTGGGTAACAGAGAGCTGCTGGCTGTCAAACTTGCCCTAGAGGAGTGGAGGCACTGGCTGGAGGGAGCTGAACTCCCTTTTATTGTATGGACGGACCACAAGAACCTGGCGTACATCCAATCTGCCAAGCGCCTTAACTCCCGTCAGGCTCGATGGGCCCTGTATTTCGGCCGCTTCTCATTCACCCTCACCTACCGTCCAGGGTCACGGAACCTCAAGCCTGACGCCCTCTCTCGCCAGTTCGCTTCCGATGGACGAGCTGCCAGTCCAGACACTATCCTGCCTGCCTCCTGCGTGGTGGGGGCTGTTACCTTGGAGATTGAGTCATTGGTCAGGGAGGCCCAGCGAGCGCAGCCTAGCCCAGGTAACTGCCCAGCTAATTGTCTTTTTGTGCCTTCCCCTGTTCGCTCCAAGGTCCTGCAGTGGGCACACACCTCTCATTTCTCATGTCATCCTGGTGTCCATCGCACACTGTTCGTTCTCAAACAACGCTTCTGGTGGCCTTCCATGGCTCAAGACACCAGGGCCTTTGTTGCTGCCTGTACAGTGTGTGCCCGCGCCAAGTCCTCCCACCAGCCTCCCGCTGGCCTGCTTCGCCCACTGCCAGTACCTAGTCGCCCTTGGTCGCATGTGGCATTGGAATTTGTTACTGGACTTCCACTTTCACAAGGAAATACCATCATCCTAACTATTGTGGACAGATTCTCAAAGATGGTACACTTTGTGGCTCTTTCCAAACTTCCCACTGCCCGAGAGACTGCAGATCTTCTGGTCAACCATGTAGTTCGACTTCATGGGATCCCCACCGACATCGTCTCTGACCGGGGCCCCCAGTTCATTTCCCACGTTTGGAAGGCCTTCTGTCAGGCTCTGGGAGCATCGGTGAGCCTGTCATCTGGCTATCATCCTCAGACGAACGGGCAAACAGAACGGGCCAACCAGGATCTGGGGTCGGCCCTTCGTTGTGTGGCTTTCAAGAACCCTTCGTCATGGGTCCCACATCTGCCATGGATCGAGTATGCCCACAACTCCCTGCCAAGTGCAGCCACAGGTATTTCACCTTTTCATTGTGCCATGGGTTTCCAACCACCTCTGTTTCCAGCCCAGGAAGAGGAAGTTGCTGTTCCCTCCATTCAGACCCACCTTCGTCGCTGTCGTAAGGTGTGGAGGGACACCCGAGCAGCCCTGCTCCGCTCCGCTGCCCGCAACCGCCTCATCGCAGACCGCCACAGGACCCAGGCCCCCAACTACTTACCAGGTCAGAGTGTTTGGCTTTCGTCCAAAGATCTCCCACTCAAGACAGAGTCAAAGAAACTTACCCCACGGTATGTTGGCCCCTTCATCATCGACTCCATTATTAATCCATCTGCAGTCAAACTCAAACTTCCCTCACACATGAAGGTTCATCCAACATTTCATGTATCTCTGTTGAAACCTGTTGCCAGCAGTCCTTTGTCTCCTCCAGTGAGTGTTCCCCCACCCCCCCGCATCATCAATAATCATCCAACGTACACCGTCAGGCGATTGTTGGACGTTCGTCGCTGTGGAAGGGGATTCCAATATCTGGTGGATTGGGAGGGCTATGGTCTAGAGGAGAGGTGTTGGGTTCCCCGGCGAGACATCGTGGGCGCATCTCTGATACGGGACTTCCACCGGGATAACCCTGGAAGACCTGGTAAACCTGGTAGACCGCCTGGAGGCGTCCCTTAAGGGGGGGGTACTGTGGTGGTTGCATTCTCCAGCCACCTTCCTTGTGTGTCTGTTTTCCCTTTCCCTGTCTGTGTGGGCGTGGTGCCTGTCACTCCTGGCTCCAGGCTCAAATCTCCACCAGCTGCAAACAGTTGAGCACTCTCCTCTGCGACACACCTGATTCCCATCAGCCATCACGGATGGTATATCAGCGGAGGCTCCACAACCTGTCAGCGCCAGATCGTTGTTAAACCCCAGTGGTAAAACTCTTAGCCTTCTTAGAGTATAGTGACTATTTTCGCTACACCTGAAATATATTCTTACCTGTTCTTCTTGTGCTCCAGGATTACGCTTCAGTGGATTACGTTCCAGTGGATTAAAACTCCGGAGGATACTCTTCAGTGGATTACGCTCCAGTGGATACTCTCCAGCCGGATTATCTCCTCCAAATAAAACCTTTATAACACACTGCCGTGTCCTGCGTTTGGGTTCTCTCAGATAACCGTAACACTAAGTCTGTTATTTGTCTTAAGGAATGGGAAGTCTCAGCTATTGCTGCCATTATCAGTTTTATGACCGGTCAACTCTCGGTCACAAGAGCCATAGAGTCAGATAAAGTGATTCAGTGCATCCAGCTGTTCACAGATGCCGTCCCCAATATGTGGGTTGACTCCCTGTAAACTGGTTAAAAGGTCTGCCAAGATGAGAGGCTGGGGCAGAATTGACATGGCAACCCATCTGAGCAGTCAGAACTTTCTGCTGCTGTGACTTGTGATATGAATTCTCCGGCCGATGCTAGTAATACACTGCCAGTGTTTGACATCAGAACTCCTGCTCGTCCTGTGTCTCCTTCATGAGTTGGTGACTCCCACTGCATTGCTACACAGACGTTTCCTCCACAGTCCTTACAATTATTTGGCTTTTACATGCAAACCAATTTGGTAGCCAACCCACAAAAAGACAATAAAATATCTATTTAATTGGTGTTAAACAGTCTTAATTTCAGCAACTTTTTTAGATTTAGTCTTATATTTTAAGACTTTTGTTTACTTTATTTTAAATTAGTTGACGAAATTAAATTACATTTAAGTAAACTTTTAGGCTATTATATAGATATACTGTAAAAGCTTTATTTTGAACATTTCGGTTTATCGTGTCCGTTAAAACAAACAAAACAATAATGTTTTACAATATGATAGGCTTTTTTCGTTGTATGTTGTTTAGTTCTTGCTTAAGGCCAACAGTGCTTTTACAAAATATCAGAGTGATCATCCTCGCTGAATACCATTTTTGTGTCCCAGTGATTTCTGGATCACAGAGAAGATACTGTGCTGAATCAGTTTCCACTGAGGTTCCGTCACCATGACAGCCTGGTGGTTGCATTGCACCTTATTCCCCTGAGACTCAGGACTGCCATAGTGATCTGGAAACTAAATGTCAGTGTTCCTACTGAGGATATCCCTGTTCACCATTGTCCCCGATACACACATGGCACACACATGGCACACACACCCACATGATGTGAATGACCTCCCCTTGAACTACAACCAACACATACATATGTTCAATCTGAATTTACTTTAAAATAAAAACATCTATATTGATTCTGACTTTTTTAAATCCAACTCACAGGTGTATCATTGCTTTGAGAAAAAAGATGATTCATTTACCCCTTTTAGAAGTGAAGATATAGTCATTTGTTCTGGGAATGTCATTTTCGAGCCTGAGACCTGAAAAACAGGCTTGGGGTTTGTGTTTTCCCTTTCCTGTTTATGTTTTTGTGCATGTCAAGGGAGTTGTTCTTCCACACACTCCCCCCCCCCCTGCCTGAAACGCCTCAATAAGACTCGTTTGCTTATCTCCGTAACATTGTGACCTCACTATGTTACACTTCCGCTTCTATTGGCTAGCGCTCCAACACATTGTACGCAATTGGCTAAAGGGCTGACATTTCAAAGCAGTTGACCAATCTCAACAGAGCATTAAAGCATGTAAACATGAGACATTAGAGACACTAAATACAAATATGAACCTGAAAATGAGCACACTATGGCACCTTTAAAACTTTTATATTATTTATAATAAAATATCACAACTTATTAATGTTGTTTAGGCATTGTCAATACAGCTTTGGGAACAGTCCCACTTATTTTTTCTAAGCATTATTGATAGCCTGTTTAGTCTGATCAATTCTAAACATTTGATGTCATTCTTTATGATATGGTATTGAGTGTTTTTTGCCAGTCCAGTTTAGTATATTGATATCGACATAGCATTACATTGTTGTACCCTCAGTAGACTCCAAATAATGTTGTTTTTCAGTCCCTGTGTTACAGTTTATATGAGCAGAAATTACTATGTGGTTTTATGTTTATTTACTGTGTGGCATTTATTGGGGTTTGGGGTAGTTACTGGAACCAAAGGCACGGCGGCAGCCACATTTTGCGTGGTGTGTCGGTAGGGGACTTCTAATAAAGACTTTAACTGAGGAAAATAATGGAGCTTTGCGGAGAACACAGGGAAATAGTTGAACTAATGTGTGTGTGCGTGAGAGAAGGCGTGTGTTTTTGTCTGTGCGTTGTTTTGAGACCGAGGCAGAATAAAGCAGGCACGTGCTCCCGCTTAAGGTTAGTTTGAATATCAAAGACGTGCAAGATGGAGCAACACCTAAGGCTAACAGTGGTTGCCGTTATAAACGTAGACAAAACATTAAGCCTGCTCTTTGTTGGTTTGTACTGTTATTTCTTTGTATTTTACTTGTTTGTGTATGTATTGTATTTACTTTGTTTTGAATGTGTATGTTCTTACTTTGATCCCTGTTGTGGTTACTTGTTAAGATCTTTGCACAGATTGTACTATAAACACTGTAGAGCCATTAATGGAAGCAGAATACACGTGGACTGTTGCCCTTCATCACTTCACCATAAGGGGATAGCTTTGTAACAGTCATAAGAGTCAGTAGTCATATCATAAATACATTTTCAGCAGTGAAGGAGGCCTCGGAGCAGTAATAACTTCCACTGGAGACGGCATCTTCTATCTGTCAATGACATTGGCCCAGTATGGCTAGTATAGGATCTAGAATTTAAGGAAAATAGATACTAAGGTCAGAAAATAGACATGTAATGCCCATTGATAAGCAAATACAAAAGTGTAAATGGAAACATAAGATTAAAAAAAAGTACATATTTGAAAAGAAAATGCCCAATAGAATTCTTAAGGTGACACATTTTCAGAATTCACCGTGATATTGTTTTGTTTCTTTGGCAGTATTCATGTCTAAAAATAGAAATATTTATATTCCTTTACTTCCCTCGTTTGCCCACAAATGTAACCGAGAGGCAAAAAAAACCTTTGCAATATTTTTATGTTCTTTTTACAAATGATTAATCCTCTTTTTGTTTCAGTTTAAATTGACATCGTTCCTCTAAAATTACAGGATTTTTGCAGGATTACAGGTCTTTTATTAACGTCATTAGTGATCACATTGTAACAAAAAAAAGCACGTCACTCACCATAGTCAACATCCCTCAATTGCAATCTGTTGATGTTCCACCTCAAAAGTTAGACTGTCTTTGAATTTCCCCCACACTGCGCACTGCTAAAATTCTTCTTTTATAATTGTATAACAATGATTTGCTTTGATTTGAATCCATAAAATCCCTTTTTTCACTCCCTCACAGTAAAACTGCAACATTATATAAAAAGTGCTCTTCATTCTCCCAGTGGTGTTTGGAAGTATTCCTTAGCGGAGCTTTGGGCCGTGCTGTTTTTTTGTTGTCTCCGTCATGTCGTTGAGCTTTAATTGATTCAACAAGGATTTAGCAGTCCTCTAATGACACCACTTTGAGGACAAAGTCACGCTCATTAGTTCCCAATGATGCTCGATTCACATTGAAATTTGCCAGATGTGCTTACAGTTTAGGGATATATGTTTGAAGATCCTTCCTGTCTTTTACTAAAAAAGCCTACACCTCCTTATGTCAATTCCAAACAAACAAGTCTCCTTTACGGCTGCTCTCTAACAAGGCTGTTTACAGTATTAAAGAAGGGTTAGTCATGACTTAAGTCATTTATTTCAAAAAGACCAGAAGTAAAAGAAGTGACAGTCTAGTAAGAAAGCACGGATGGGAATGCGTGACCAAAAAGGGAAAAGCCACCAAAAGTGAGATGAAAATACTATAAAGGTTGGGAGGACAAAAGAAAGAAGGGGGTGGAAGGGCGTGTCAGTCCAACCAGTGGGACGGCGCTGGTTGCTGGGGCGATGGGCGATGTGAGCTGGTGATTAACGGACGTCGTGCAAGGCGGGCCGCTAAACGGTGTGGGATTAGAGGACACGCAGCGCCCGGTGGCCCGCCGTTAACTGGGAGCGCTGATGCCACCCCGCTCTGCACAACCTCTGTGGCTTAGCCAAGCTTTCATCTGGTTGAGGGGGTGCGGCGAGGGGAGGGGGGTTACGGGAGAGGAGGTGTGGGAGAGCGGAGATGGGTACATAATTGTGAATATATCAACCGATAGTTTCTATGTTTGCAGTGGCACCTACCAAAAATGTTTCACTGATAGCCGGTGTGTGATTGGTCGGAACAGCTAACGCGACAATAATGAGTTTTCATGCTGGTGCTTCCATGGCTACACACCCACACACGCACGCACGCACGCACGCACGCACACACACACACACACACACACACACACACACACACACACACACACCACACACACACACACACACACACGCACACACACGCACACACACATGCGCGCAGACGCACGCTGTGGGGATACAGATGCAAACCTACCTGTTTTGCTTTTTCCACAGAGGGAAATAAATTACCTTTATCCTGTGTGTGTGTGTGTGTGTGTGTGTGTGTGTGTGTGTGTGTGTGTGTGTGTGTGTGTGTGTGTGTGTGTGTGTGTGTGTGTCTATGTCCTCTTTTGTGCTTCTGAGATTCAGATTGGGTCTTTCATTTGAGACCCCCATGCTCTCACAGACAGGTGTCTGCCTCTGCGCAGGGCAGGTGGGGTTTGAGAGCGTGAATGTGTGTGTGTGTGTGTGTGTGTGTGTGTGTGTGTGTGTGTGTGTGTGTGTGTGTGTTTGAAGCTACCATTTCTAAGTTTGTGTGTGTGGCGTTCATGGGTCATTTATGTGTATGAGTGTTTTGGCGCGGGACGACTGCTGTTCTGTGGTTTATTAGGATGCTGGATATGAGCTTTGGGTTGTGCAGCTGCTGGGCACCGCTGAGCCGTGGTGTGTGTGTGTGTGTGTGTGTGTGTGTGTGTGTGTGTGTGTGTGTGTGTGTGTGTGTGTGTGTATTTGATCTGCATTTGCGTAAAGACTGAAAACAATGTTTTTCAGTGTCTGGTTAGTGTTCTGATAGGAAGTGAATTTAAATCAAGCCGAAGAGTCTAACCCTGTTTTTGTGAGAGAAACTAAAGAGAATTTTTCGGTTTGCTGTTTTATTTTAATGATGGCATTCTGCCTTAAAGGGGACCTATCATGCAAAATGCACTTTTGTACGTCTTTTATACATGAATATGTGTCCCTGGTGTGTCAGGGAACCCACCAAGTGTCAGAAAACACAACCCTCTCTCTTTTCCTCTATACCCAAATCTCTAAAACTGGATCTGATACAGACTGATACAGATTTGAAAGTTCTCTGACGTCAGGAACGAGGAGCTCCGCCTATATGGCGAACTCTCCACCTATCAGGGGAATGTGGGGTTAGGCCACGGCCGGCCATTGCCGCTCGAAAGCGCTGGAGACGCTGTAGTACATAGGCCAGGCCTGTAAGTGGCGCTGTAGTCTGCCACAAAAGCAGCGAAGAAGACTTCCCGCGCATGGTTGCCATGGTTGTCCTTTTGTTTATACTCCGCTGTGGACGCTCTGGCTCTTTTTCTCCCTCCCCGAGGCAAGCGTTTGCTCCTGCTGCTGTTATTCAATGCAATCCCTCCCTCGCTGTAATTCCCTCCGGTTAGTCCACCAGCAGATGACAAACACCCACCTCTCCGCCTCTTCCAAGGAACGAGGGGACCGTGAGGCAGAGTTTCAGTCAGATTGTTCCGTTAAAGTTTAAATCTACCGGACAAAATTAGAAAAGTGCCGGTCAAAGGTCTTCTTTGTTATTTATTGAGCTTTAGGTAGGTATAAAAGTCACGGCTCGCCACTGGAATCTATGGACTTTCGAAGGTCATCTCTAAAGGGTCCAACAAAGTGTAGTAGTGACTCAGTGTTGCAGGAGGATAAAGGTAGCATATACTCTGGCTGAAGTGTGTGTCCGTTAGTCGTGGGAAGCATGGGGCAGTTTGTGCAGGTAATCATGTGCACTGACCTTACGAGTGCAGGGCAGGATGGGAGTTACGGGAGGAGAAAGATCAGCAGGAGAAGCAGAGCAACCTGTTATTGAGGAGGGGACATTTCCACCTGTCATGTCTGCACTTCAACTCCAGCTGAAAGGTCACTAATGGGTAGAGAGGCGGGAAGTTGACATCAGTTTGCTGGTTCATAGGTCTGAGCAGCTCACAAGTGTCTTTGATATGCTTTATCCATCTGGATACATTTCCATTTAATAAAAGAAGGAATTATCTGTCAGGAAAAAGGAAATAAAAGGTGCAAAAAGCATCATAACTCTTCAACAAAGTGATACCATGTTACCAAGTGGACGGCCATGATGATCCAACCCAGTCTCACATCTAAACGTGTAATAACTATGTTGGTCCACAACTTGGGACGTAGTATTTCTACAAAAACGCCTCTGAAATTGTAGGATCCCTACGTTTTTTTTCACCATTCATTTCCAATGGCTGGCGTCTATGTCACGTGATCTTCAAATTTCTCGTTTTATTCTCGGTGGAAAATGCCTATTTTAAGGTTAGTTTGGCCATTAAAATGCGTTTTGATGTCATTTGATGCGAGAAATATGAGTTGTTATTTCAGATTATGTATGCAGTGGATGTACATGGTCTTTAGTTAGCTAGTTATTATGAAGATTACTAAATGAAATTGTTCACATTCAACGTTTTCATGGTTGCTAAGGTGGTTGCCATGGACGCTGCTATCGAGTGCTGTTACAACCCTGTCTCCTAAAAATTACGTTCCCACAGAACTAAACTGCATTCTCAATTACGTTTAGCTAGAAACGTATTTTCTCCCACGTTACGTTTGTTATGAACGTATCTCAAATACGTTTATTTTCTAAATACACAAAACAGCTTATATCATACATTAATAATTGTGTATTAGTTCTATCTTTATAGAGAACATTATACATTTAGAATCATATTTTGAGACAGTGAGCGGCTGGGAAAGTCACATCGCCATGGGGCACAAACAGTTGCTATGACATGATGTTTTCTTCGCATTCTCAGGCATTCCATAAGGAGGGTCAGGAACTCACGCTTGGGACCACCAGTGTCCACTCCATCCTCAGTGTGTCCCTCATCATCAGTGAACTTAACTGACGTCGAATGAGAGGGGTCGAATGAGGCACCTTTGAAGCCGCGGATTTCTCCATCCCACACATTGGCTCTATTAATATTGAACCTGCTGCAAGATGTATTTCTTATTTTTGCAGAGAGTTCTGCAACAATGTCCTCCACAGTCAGGTATTCTTGCTGGGAAAGACAAAGTGATGTATTGTAATATTAAATGATGAAGCTAGTAGAAGATTTACAGTATAGAATAGAACAATTAAGTGGTAATAGTAACAATTTATACCTTTGCTCCATTTTGTCTTCTGGCTCAGACTGGCTATCAATAATGAGAAGTGCATACACATTTGTGTAGTTACGGCAGTGAGAAGACAGTTGAATAATTATTTTCAAATACATAATATATGCATGACAGTCATATTTACAAAAGGATGTCGATCCTTTTCCTGTTTTCTTTCAATACATTGGGTTCTAAACTGACAACAGTACTTTTGTCATACTCCTGCACAATCCTTGTAAACAGTTGAAATGGATGCAAGAGACAATATCTGATCTTTGAAAAATATTTGTGGGTGTTTTTTGTATCGTCTTCACTAAGATGTCAGATTTTGTGGGGGTCATTTGGAAATGTATAAAAGTATAATTGTTCTGCTTCCTGGGAATGTTACCCACTGTGATTGGAGGTTATTCAAACAAACACATGTACAAATAAAGATACACACCAACCAACTGTGCCACGATGCAACTGTCAACATCGTTTACCTATAGAAGTTGTTCTGACCCGGGGCAGATTGGACCTCTTCCTGGAATGGGGTTGGTGCTCCATCCTATTTTTACCCAGGAAATAAGTGCAGTTGATCTAATGACAGTGTCATTAGCACACACATTTATTTATTATGATTTCATGTTCACAAATTCAAACCTACATGGTATAATTACATTTTTACTTAGTCTTACCCGATCAGACACTGGTTGTGGGTGCCTGAGAGGTCTGATAAAGGTAAACACAAAATATATTCAAACTACTGTACTGTTAAAACATTCTGCTTCTTTTGGCACAACATAATATGTTGACAATGTTTTATTTTACCCAGGCAAACTGTTGTCAAACTGTTGAACATTTGGAATGTCCCACTCCTGCATATACACAAATGACTGACTGAAATACAATTAATTCACTTTAATTAAGAATAAATGCCACGATAAATCCAAACTGACCAAGGTACATTATATTGTTGACCGTCCATTAACTCTTAGGATTTACATTGTTGCACACTAAACCAACTCCTCTCTGCACCTATAATAATATATGTCAAGAGTTACATTTAGGTACACAATGCTGTCTCTTGACTTGCAAGCTCTTTTACCAAACAAGCTAACGCTAGCTGGGTAAATATGACGCTCTTTGTATCAAAACAAAACTTACCTTCTTATATATCGACTTTGTCCACTTCGATCAACTTTGTTTCCTCCAGCTTCATTTGCATCACTCTCGTTCGTTCTCTCTATGTCTGGTCAGACATCAATCTGTTCCACGTAGCGCGGCCCCTAGAGACACTGTCTGTTTTGGGGTTTGTATGTGTTTTTGGGTTTGCAGCGTTTTTCTGTTGTGTTTGTTTTCGGGGTTTGTATGTTGTATTTAGTTTGCATCATTTCTGTAAATGCAGCCTTTTTTGGTTGTATTTGTTTTCAGGATGTGTTTGTTTTTCATTTCAGGATTTGTAGCTGTTTTCTGCTTTTGTATGCGTTTTTGGCCATTGTTCCGCGTTTGCACCTGCCGGCCACCGTATTTAACCACTAGGCGGTGCACACAAGGTACACACATCATACTAATAAAAACGTTGTATTATTAGTGTAGGACACTTATGTATGTATAACATCTGAAGATGTGTAGTTTTATTCATGTTTTCACATAATTGTACAGGATATTGCTATACTATTTCTCATGTTTTACTTCTACACATTAATATCTGATTTGTAAAACATTACAGACAGAAAGGTATATCCGTCATTTAATGGTAAGCTATTAGGGGTGTAACGGTTCACAAACATTTCGGTTCAGTACATACCTCGGTTTTTAGGTCACGGTTCGGTACGTTTTCGGTACAGCAGAACAAATGATCACAAAACATAAAATATATATATATTTATATTATTTGTTTTGGGGTTTTAATTATTATTAAACTGTGAATATTCACTCAAATAAATACAAAATATAATAAAATAAACATTAAGGTGCAGCATTTCGATGAACTGAAATAATCTGTATTTGAATTGTACTGTAGTAGTACCTAAGCAGCCAGTTTGACATTATGACTTGCTTGTCATTGTATTTTCATGTTTTTTTAAAGAAAA
Organism: Pseudochaenichthys georgianus; assembly: GCF_902827115.2. Taxonomy (NCBI): domain Eukaryota; kingdom Metazoa; phylum Chordata; class Actinopteri; order Perciformes; family Channichthyidae; genus Pseudochaenichthys; species Pseudochaenichthys georgianus. The sequence continues at coordinate 11,586,983 of NC_047508.1, forward strand.
ATTAACTTGTCCACATTGTAGCAGATACAGCCAGGTAGCGCTTTGCTAACATGGCAACATAAGGATATTTGGCGCTTGTAATAGCTTTGGCTCGGTCTGAACTTTTTACGAGTGGTGGAGGCTTACATGCTAGTGGGAGTTGGGTTTGCACTTCAGTCTTTTTTCTTTTGGTACCGGTGATATTCACGTTCGGGTGATGCCTTTTCAAATGAGTGTGCAAGTTTGATGTATTGCCAGCCGCGTAACTAATGTTAGTTGAACAATGCCGACAAACAGCTTTGGTTCGGTCCACCTGTCTTTGTCCGTCATCCTTGTACGGAGCCCCTAAAGGGACATGGAAAAAAAAAAAAAAAAGAGAGACAAAAAAAAAATAAAGTCAGGATAACGGATTCGTTTCTCGTGCGCACGAGAAACGAATCCGTTATCCTGACTTTATTGTTTTTTGAGAAAGTTACCGATGCACCAAGGAGGAAGTGGAACACGAGACAACCATTTCATTGCAGACTTTTATGTTTACGTGGGGAAATGACAGTGCATACATTATTTGAGATATATTTTGAAGTCAGACTTAATTGTATGGACATTTCGGCCAGGGGTGTAGAGCTATTGGTTTAAGCACCGGATTGGCAAAAAACAGGAGAGTCTGTAAACCAGTCTGCTTTATTGATCTATGAATTATGTCCGTGACTCTCAGAGTACCTGCTGCCCCGCAGCTATCACACACACACACACACACACACACACACACACACACCACACACCACACACACACACACACCACACACACACACACACACACACACACACACACACACACACACACACACACACACACACACACACACACACACACACACACACACATATACACGCCGGTACCGAAGTGGGCCGCCCGTTGACAGTTTACCCAAGTGGTCCCAAGTGGGCTGGGCTGGGTGCGAGTACCAGGCTGATTTTTAGTCCCAGTCCGCCCATAGCTGTTCAATGAAGGTAAACACAGTGTAGGCGGTGCGTAAAAGCTCTTTGAGCGCTGGTGCTGCTCTTCTCTGAGTTACACGTCCCGCTGCCTCCTGGAGTGACCACACACCCCTGGCCGAAATGTCCTTAAAGTGAAGTCTAAGTACGATATATATCTCAAATAATGTATGCACTGTCATTTCCCCACGTAAACATAACAGTCTGCAATGACATGGTTGTCTCGTGTTCCACTTCCTCCTTGGTGCATCGGTAACTTTCTCAAAAAAAAATAAAGTCAGGATAACGGATTCGTTTCTCGTGCGCACGAGATACTAACCTGTTATCCTGACTTTTTTTTTTCTCCCTCTGTTTTTTTTTTTTTTTTTTCATGTCCCTTTAGGGGCTCCGTATCCTTGTACGTAACTGCGAAACCAAAATGTTCCAAAAAATGGAGACTTCAATGACGCTGGAGGATTTTCGAGCTCAACTTTATCTGCGTTCGCCATTTCGACAGTTGCTCAAATTACTGACTACATTTGAACGCACCCCTGTGACCAGCTCTCATAGTATGCCTCTCATCCAATTAAATGACTTGGTCGCTCTATGACGCGTTGAACCCAATGTGAGCAAATTACTCTGAATGCTGCGACGCAGCACCTGAGATTACTTCCAAGAAGGTGTTCACGTTCTCAATTTTTTACGTTTAACGTTATATTCGTGTACCGAATAATTTCGGTACGGGTACGTATACCGTTACACCCCTATAAGCTATTACAATTGTGATTCCATAGATGTGTCTTCCATCACCCAAATCCCCTGACTATTCTCTCAACTCAGTATTTACATTCTTATATTCAAAGAAAATCAGTAATATCTTTAAAAACTACAAATCCTTTTCTAACAGCTGTGCACCGCTATGGTGTAAATATAACCTATCTACCAATTGGATAAAATATAAAAGTCAGCCGAATTACTATTGATACTGCAAGGAGACGTATTTTGTGAAAATAAATGTAAGATGTTGTTTAATTGTTGATATATTTATGATCCACGTCACGTATTCAGTTTCGGCGGCAGTTCTTCAAGTTTGTCCAGAAGTTTTTCATCAGGGCTCTGTAAATAAAGAACTATGGCAGATGTGTAATATTTAATGCAGCCGAACCGTGTATTACAATGCTGTTAGGTGATGACTTCCAAAGAGAAAAGTAAGAAAACTCGTAATAAAGTTTTTTTTAAATGTTTTCGGATTTCACATCGCATAAACACCATATCCCAACGTGCATTGCGGCTAAAACATCCAATCAGCGAGCTGAGGATCTTTCCTACGTCTGTTTCCGGTATTGTTCCTGTAATGAGAGTTCACATTTATGCTACATTGAATTGTGGAATTAACTACACATCTTCAGAAACATAATTTGCTTCAGATACAACTCATAGCAATATTGTAACCATTAAGAAAAGCCAACTGCATTAAAACCCCTGTTAACAAACACTAGGTAAAGTGTTTTTCCTTCAGTAATGAAGATGTAATTCCAAGTTAGACACATCTGGGGTCGCTGTTCAGTCTGTTACGCTGAGCCATGCATTGTCTGGAACGTAAGAGGGACGAAGAAGACAAAGTGAAGTGACGTACTTACGGTTCAACATGAACACATTCCCAGTTAAACATGCAAAAACAAATCGCTAAATAAAAAGATAATTTATGTTATAAATAGAATGGTTTTCAATAATAGATGAGAGTAAAATCTACGTCACTTAACAGCCCCGCCCACTTTTGGGGAAACCAACGCTGTCATTTGAACGGCGATCAAGCCTGAAGCCACAGAGATCTTCTTTTACTGTCCTTTATTCTTAGAGGAAGTACAGAAACACGTAACTCTGGATTTGTTTTAATGTTTGAGGTGCAATAAACGACACAGCAGCTTTTTGGCATGTTAAAACTATTATTTTCTGCCTCGCTCATGAGAGTAACAGCTGGCCAAATTACAGCCTCGCCTACTGATTTTAATTTAACCATATATCGAGCCCGATTCTCAATTTCAAATGTGTGCTCTAAAATTATATTTATAAATGACTATTATCATTATTATAAGCAAGACAATAAATGGAAAAGATATGTAGAAAATAAAAGTATCTAAGATACGTTCATAACAAACGTAACGTGGGAGAAAAAACGTTTCTAGCTAAACGTAATTGAGAATGCAGTTTAGTTATGTGGGAACGTAATTTTTAGGAGACAGGGTTGCAACAGCACTCGATAGCAGCGTCCATGGCAACCACCTTAGCAACCATGAAAATGTTGAATGTGTACAATTTCCTTCAGTAATCTTCGTAATAACTAGCAAACTAAAGACCATGTACATCCACTGCACAAATAATCTGAAATAACAACTCATATTTACTGCACATTATCCCGCTTATTACATGGCCACATTCTCAACAAAGTAACGACATGACTCCCAATATTAATTGAAATGCTTTTATGGATTTAGAAAATGATTTTATTGATTTAAAAAATAGTTGTATATATTGATTTAAATTGACATGCATCCGCTAAGAAAAGTTGTCCGTTGTTACTGTTTGAACTAACGTAGCAACAGCAGGAACTGCTTCGATAGTGTTTTTGAGGAGCTTTTGGATTACAGATTTGAAAACATCGTTGCTTGCTTTAAAAGTAGCACAATTCATTATGTCAAACCTTGGAAAGTATCTAGATATCCCTGCCCTAATGCCAAAGTAACTGCCAACTCCCCTCTCCTGCAGGGGGGCGTGGTCAGTTGCAGCTCATAGAATTAGCCCCCTGCAAAAACAGGGCTGGAAAGAGCAAATAGAGCTAAATGAGGCATGGCTAAAATGCAGGATCTGTTTGGTATTTGTGAAAAAAACCTATATTTATATACTTTATATAGGTATGGCCCTACAATATATGTTTCAAATATAGCATGATAGGTCCACTTTAAGGTAAGATGGCGCCTGCCCATTAAGGGCTTTGTAGGCGAGAAGAAGAATTTCAAATTCTATCCTGTGTTCAATAGAGCAGTGGTTCCCAAACGGTGTGCCGCGGCACACTGGTGTGCCGTGAGGCAAGTCCGGGTGTGCCGTGGGATTTTGTGACAACCATACGTTATTATTGCAATATACAACTACACAGAAATAATATTTTTTTTATTTACTATATCAGTACTTTGTAGGTTTATATGTACGTAATCTGCGCGACTTGCACGTCCACATCTCCACGTGCAGTGCTGCATAAACATGGCTGAGTCAGCGATAACTCTCGAGGGGTGGAGGTATGCCCATTATTTTGAGTTCGTCCGAGGAATAGACAGGAATGTGACGGTGAGGTGCAAACTGTGTCCAGGCCAGAAGCTGTTATCCACTGCTGGAAACACCACGTCAAACCTCAACAAACACCTGCAAAGAACACATGCTAAGGTGAAGCTACCGCACACGCTATTTGTTGTTTTGTTTATATCACGTAGTTCTTCTTCTCTGTCTTCCGGTTGTTGCCTGTTTTGAATGACAAATACACACTACCGCCGCCTGCTGGTAAGGAAAGTTATTGCCACTCACGCATGCGCAGTTCGTACGTGCTTGGCGAGTAAAGTAACGAGTTACTTTATGTAGATAGTAACGACGTAGTGTAATATATTACTTCTTTTTTTTTTTTAAAGTAATATATTACATTTTTTTAGTAACGACCCCATCTCTGGAGTTGGCGTTCTCTACTCTGATTTACATGAAGAACAACAGGAGGTCACGGCTCTCTGTTGAACAGGACTTGCGAGTGGCCCTCTCCTCAGTGCCACCGAGGATTACAAAATTCTGCGCGCCCCGACAGGCACATGTATCTCACTAATTTGTAAGTCGGCAACAATATTTACAATAGCACATGTTTCAATGCTGATTGCTGAAATGTTACATTTATAATTTGTAGTTCAGGACCATGGACAATGCAGCTTCCTTGCATTGACAGTTCTCTGTGCTGAATTTCTGCTGAGTTTCCTTTGCCTCATTTTTTATTTTGTGACCTGTCTGGTTTAAATGAGTGTGTTGTTGCTTTGATGAAGCCTAATTTGATACAGTTTCAAATTAATTTCTGAAATATTTCGTTAATAAATATTTCATGAGTAATATAGTTGTCTTTGTCACATTTTATTTGGCATTAGTAAATAATTATGCACATGTACAGATATTTTACATGATATGAGTGATAACACGTGTTATAAGGGCTATTTTGCACAATAGGTGTGCCTTGAGATTTTTACTTGTCCTTTGGTGTGCCTTGGGCACAAAAAGTTTGGGAACCACTGCTATAGAGATTCAGTGTAAGGTAGCCAGAACAGGAGTAATGTGGTCCCTTTTCCTAACTCTGGTTAGTACACGAGCTGCAGTATTTTGAATCAGCTGAAGCGACTTGACGGACTTCTTGGTACACCCTGATAATAAAGAGTTACAATAATCCAGCCTTGAAGTAACAAACGCATGGACTAGTTTCTCTTCATCGTTTTGAGGCCAGATATGCCTGATTGTTGCAATGTTACGTAGATGAAAGAAGGCGGTTCTTAAAATGTATTTTATGTCGGCGTTAAAGGATAAATCCTGATCAAATATAACACCATATGTTTATATATGTTTTATATCTAAGACCTATAATATATTGATGAAAAACAGTATAATAGGGGACCTTTAAACATGTTTAAAGGAAATTCAGTTTAATTAACATATTTAGAAAATGTTGGTAGTTTTGCTTTCTCAAACTACCAAGATTTTCTAAATATATGGGGACTTCAGAGCATACTGTAGGTAGAGATGTATTTTTAAGTGTCACATTATCAAAATTATCATTATATACACATAAAATAAAAATAAAAATATGGACATGATTTTATCAACAAGTAGAAGAAAGAATAGCAAAGGGGAAACTTGCAAAGGTCAGCAACTTTGCGGTAAGGACCTGCGAATGGGGAGGGTGGGGTTGAGCGAGAGAAGATTAGAGGGGAGAGGTAGTGAGGTCCACTTGTAGGGGACATCCACACTTGTCATGTCACACACCGCAGGGAGTCAACAGGTTACGAGACGGCGACACGAGAAACGCAGTGACATGTACACCTGTCATGTCTGCACCTTAAGAGGTCACCGCTAAGAGTTTGAGACATAGGGTGAGAGTGCACAGAGAAGAAGAGAGGGGAGCGCAGGGGGGGTAGGGGTGGTGGAGGGTCATGTAGCGGTAAGATGACATCTAAACCTGTCATGTCAAGCTCCTCACAGTGTCAGGCGGTCACCAGACAAAGACAAAGACAGAGGTAGAAGGGAGAAGCGGCGAGGTGACATCTCCAGCTGTCATGTCTGCACATGAACCGGGGTCAATGGAGCGCTGTTTGAACCAAAGAGAGGGGACGAGGGATGGAGGCAGACTGGAGAGGACAGCTGTAAGTCAAAGCGACAGAGAGACTCAAGTGAATAACAAGAGTTAGCCGTGTGTCAGAGAGGCGGTAGTCTTTCATTGTTTTCAGGCAGGAGACAGATGGAAACATTTTACTGAGTCCTTTTCCAGGTATTGGTGGCTCGATTACACTTGAATCCAAATGTTGTTCAAATGAAGAAGACAGTAGCCGCTTTTAAGGACGTTTTCAAGCACTATCTTATATGATGGATGATTTCTACTCTAAATACAAGCATAAATCAATTTCAATAATTAGCAATTATTATGTGTTATTTATATGTTAATTTTAATTAATAGATGGAGAATCTGAATGCAAGAACCCCATCAGTACTATAATAAATCATCAATAAATCATGTCTTTCAATACAGATGAATGCACTTTTTGTATTTGTACAATATTATTAATTGATACCTAAAAGTCCCTTGCTTACTGTGTGGGCCTCTACTTTATTCGATTTTAAATCATATGGCAAACTATGATATTCTTATAAACATCCATCAACCCTAAACCCTTTTTAAAGAGCTCCTTGCTTCCAAGCCAATATGTGTAGCGGCCAAACTTTAGAACTTCAACTTCTGTTAAACTTCCTAGTATGGAAAAGTGGTTAAATGCGCTACGTTATTTTGCCTTGTCCTATTTTGCCTCGTCCTATTTTCCTTCTTTTCTGGATTTAAAGGTAACATCAGTTTGCTCGCTCAATGGACCAGATCCCCAGATGATGATCCGGGTAATTTATAATTCGCTAGTCAAGCCACTTTTGCTTTAATCGCCATTGAACAACTTTCCTAGAAATGGCCGGGAGCCTGCCCTAACGCTGTATCCATTTATCTTTGTACATCCATCATCAGAACTGTTTACAGAATTGTCAGCTCCTATGTACTCGTCATGACATGTTTGTCACCTGTCAGCTCACATCAACACCAACACTATCAGCATTAACCACTTCCTGGAAGCCAATCTCTTTCCTGAGTTGATTAAATACTTATTTAAGAATGGTGCTTAGTTCACATTTTTGAAATATTTGAAAACAATAAAGAGATTTACTTGACAGATGTCAACATTTGAATTGACCTTCTGTACAACTGGTTTACAGTTTTGAATGGTATCTGGACTTACATTTATATAGTGCCAGTCTAGTCTTCCAACCTCTAGCCCCTTTTTCATTGAGATTGTTCCGGGGCCGGTGTCGATTGAAAATACATTACTGTGTTCCCCATGTACTGTCTGCTGGCTTTTGGCCCTGAACATTGGTTCATTTTTTTTCATTTCAAACCTTTATTTAGACAGAGAGGTCCCTTAAGATCATGGATCTCTTTTACAAGGGAGACCTGCATCAATTTAGTTCCACAGACCTGCATCAATTTAGTTCCACACAATTTAGTTCCACAAAACTAAACCTTGGTTTAACCTTGGTCCCAACTATATGGTCAGTCCATTACCACCTGATGAGACAGTCCAACATGGGATTACTACTTTTAAGCGGCTTCTGCCATTTCTGAAACAGTATTATATCCTTATCCAACAGGAATGCCGTACCACTCAAGCAGTCGCCAAATGTTGCTGAACCATAGTAGCATAATAATAGCCACACTGGAGAACAGTATAAAGTTGGAGAAGTTGTGCCTGGAATTCAATCTGGCTCTGTTCGTAAAAAAGCAACATGAGCCCAACTCCGAATCAGTTTGCCATTGTGGTTATTGCTGTCAGAAAAGCAGTGACGCAATGACAGCGTGGAAGCAAACTAGCTCCACCACGAAACTAGAAAGAAACACATTTCAGTGGAAAAGGGTTTTCAAAGTGCACTACCTGTTCATCATCTAATGCTCATTCACACACAATCTCACTGATGGCTGTGCCTCTGGGAGCAATGTTGGGGTTCAGTATTTGGCAGGAAGACACTTACACATATCACGGAGCAGAGCAGCCGTGGATTGAACCCCCAATCCTCTGATAGGTTGCTCTACCTCTTAAAACACAGACTCTTATTGTGAACATTTCCTGGCCCTGATGCTGTTTCAAAAGAAAAACCATCACATTAAAAGGAGATGCTCCCTCTTTCTCCCTATTCCCCAGCCTCCATCTGAACCCATCACATAGAAACACGGCACATATTCTGTCCGCTCCCAGGGTGCCTCTGTAGGAATGATGTGTACGGTAGTTATTTTAGACCATGACAGTGGGAATGCAGAAGTTGTTTAAATATTTAAAGGTGAGAGTGATGATTCATACTTCCTTCTTGCTCAATAAAGAATGGACAGAATTTCGAGCCGTATTTCCTTGTTTGGTTGCATAAAGGGCTGAACTATCTCACCCCTGAATAAACACATTAACATTTTCTCTTGATGTCCATAGTGCTAGGATACTTTACAGACACTGCTTACTGCCCCTTCTTATTTTAAACTATTTTACTTGTCCGTCTTTGTCCTCTCCTCGCATCTCTTCCCCATCTCTCCCTGTTTCCTCCTCCTCCCCTTCGGTCTCTTTGTCTCTCTGAGGCTCCCACCAGCATCCTCTCTGAGGGAGTACTACTTCATACTGGCCTTCTTCATTACACAAAACAGTTTCATCAATTATTCTATTAACTTTTCTTTCTCTGTTTCTTTCTTTCTCTGTGTAAATGTCTGTCATCACATTTCAGAATCCTTGGCAGCGTCTTATCCCTGGGATTGCTACGTCTTTGCCCTGGCAGTGTTCGTGACACTGACCAATCAGATTCATAAGTGGAGCCATTCGTACTTCGGCCTCCCATGCTGGGTCACGTTGCTCCAGGACTGGTATTTAGTTTTGCCACAGAAACATCACTGCATCCACCATGTCTCACTACACGAGACATACTACTGCATTACAACGGGTAAGAACTGCTGTTATCACAACTAGTAAATATTTTGTATGCCACTCAGATAAGAATATGGTTTTACATACTAGAGATTTTAACTACATTACAAAAACAAATGTCCCGGCTGAACTCAAAGCACATAAACAATGTGCAAGTCAAAATACATAATATAAAAACATAAACATACATTATTTTTGGAAGAGCTGAACAGACTTTAACTTGATGATTTTACTCAATGGACATTTTCCAGACAACTTTCCGGGCTTAATCACAAGTTTGAAGTCTTCTTCAAAATAGCATGGTGTTTATTTTTTAACTTATGGTCCCTTTTAGAGTTAAATAAACAAGAAAGCACCACATGCTTTAGGGTGGGGCTATTTTGTGATTGACAGGTCGTAGCAGTGTGGACCTGTGTTCATCTGGGTGCTCTTTGTTTTTTTGTCTTAAAATAATAATCTTTTTTACATTGTTTACAAATCTTAAACATTTAAAAGTTACATTGTGCCTAAAAATGTCTTGGTTAGTATTCTCGATCATAGTTAACTCGGCCCTCCCGTCCTCTTGTTGTAATTTCTGGTTCAAAATAACCTAAAGTAAAGGAAATGAATAGCACATTGATATTAAGAATAAATCATATAACAATCTATCATATTGTAGCGACCCTGTAGAGGATGCTGAGGGTGTCACTCAGGCATCCCCCGTCTCTCTGCCAATCATAGAGCTGCACAGTGATGCTGGTTGAGGTGCGGGCCTGTGGTTGGGGGAGCAGACGGGGGAGGGAGGGAAGTTGTGACGTAGACACTGATATATATATATATGGGTATGTGTGGGAGTTAGTGTGAGTGTGAGGTTGAACCCACAAGCTGTTCCTGAACCTGTGATCATCTGTAAAGAACAAGAGTTATTAAAGCCTAATAACGAGAAGCCTGTTTCCGACTCACCTTGTGAACGTTACATTGGTGTCAGAAGTGACTTTTCGAACGGAGGACGTCTATCCTGACGGGAGTTCGTAACTGCGTCACGGAGCTAGCCGGTAAGCTAGCGGAGATGGAAAAGTTCAGCAAGATGGGAGTGAAACAGGAAAGTAGTGAGGGAGAGGAAGATGGAGCATGCGGGTGGTTGAAGGACATGAGTGGGGAGTTCATGAGTGCACGGGAGGCGAGAGAGCGCCTGAGAGAGTCGGCGGTGAAGATGGCTAGAGACGCGGGAATGTCGCCGTCTTCAGCGGCATTTCGCGCCATTTCCAAGCTGGATGTAAACAACAATGGCGGCGCCCATCAACCAGTAGCAGCCGCCGCGTCCGTGAAAACACCCAAATACTCGGGTAAGGCAGACTGGGAGACTTTCCATGCCCAATTTGAACTGCTTGCACATGCCGGGGGGTGGTCAATAGAGACTAAAGCACTACAGCTAGCTTTGTGCCTCACAGACGAGGCTCTTTCATGTCTGCTACTACTTAGCCCTGAGGACCGACACAGCTATGAAGCGTTAGCGGGGGCTTTGAAGAGGCAGTTTGGACAGTGTTTCCCGCCAGAGCTGCTCCGGAACGAATTGAGTAACCGCTGTAGGAAGTCTGGAGAGACGCTGCGTGCGTTGGCTAACGACGTGGAGAGCCTGACGCGGAGGGCATATGCACACATGCCACCCGGAGTGCAGAGTGAGCTGGCACGTGATCAATTCATCAGGGCTCTCCTCCCTGCGGACTTGAGGGTTGGGGTACAGCTGCAGCATCCACAGTCCTTGCAGGCGGCCTTGGAGATGGCTGTGGAGAGAGAGATTGTGTGGAGTGTAGCGGCGAGGAGCAACGGAGGGCCCGTACCACCGGCTGTGAGGAGCTGCAGAGAGGAGGAGAAGCCTGTATGGGTTACCGAAATGAATGAAAGTGTTCAAGTTTTATTAGAGGAGAAAATGAGGGAGATGGAAGCAGCTGTCAATGCAGAGAGGGAACTGTGACAGCAACAGGAGGCTAGACTCAAAGCGGAGCTGGCCTCTTTTGAGCGAGATCTCCAGGAGAGTAAAGAGAAGGAGAGCCTTGTGGCCTCTCTGGAGAAGTGCCTCCAAGAGGGCAAAGAGAGAGAAAGGAGCCTGGTGAAGGAGGGTGCTAAGAGGGAGGCGCAGTTCAAAGAGCTGCTCAGGAGCCTGGAAGCCGAGAAGGACAACCTGGAGGAGCGTCTGATGAACCAGCTGGCCCAGCTCAACGGCAGAATCGCAGACTACCAGCAGGAGGCGGCGGACAACCGGGAGCACTTGGCCGAGCTGCAGCGGGAGGTGGAGCGGTTGGCGAGGGAGCGGGCCGAGTTGGAGGCTGAGGCACAGAGCGAGAGCAACCGGGCCGCCAGGCTGGAGGAGGACATGAGGCAAGCACAGAGAGAGAGAGCAGAAGCAGAGTCTGGTAAGCAGAGGGAGCTGGAGCAGCAGCTGAGGTCCGCTCAGAGGGTCAGGGAAGGCAGCCAGAACAGAGCGCGGCAGCTGGAGGAGCTGCTGAGGGAGAAGCAGCTGGAGGTCCGGCAGCTGCAGAGGGACTGCATCAAGTACCAGGAGAGGATCAGCGAGATGGGTAGAGACGCTAAGAATAAGCTGGAACAATCCCAACTGGAGACTTTGAAAACTCTAGAAGACCTGAAAAGGACAGAAGCAGAGTTGGATACCTGTAAATCTCAGCTGGATGAGTCCCAGAAGCAGGCAAGCGTAGCTATAGCGGAGAGGAGTACCATGGAGCAGAACGCCCAACACAGAGAGGCCTCGATGAAGGCAGAGGCAGAGCAGACCCTGGACTCTGAGGTTCAGACTCGGAGGCGAACTGAAGGAGATGGAGCTGAGACTGGACGAGGTGGACAGAAGCGGAACTATGACACCAGGACACCAGTACACCAGGACAAGAGGGCAGCATTTCCGGGCCGGGGAGCTGGTCTGGGTCTACAGCCCACAACGGAAGAAAGGCCGGTGCCCAAAACTGGACAGCCAGTGGGTTGCAGAGTACTGGAGAGGGTGGGGGTAGTGTTTGTGCTGAGTTGTATTTGTTCCTCGTGGGCGAGGAACTTTGTAGTGGGGGGGTAGTGTAGCGACCCTGTATAGGATGCTGAGGGTGTCACTCAGGCATCCCCCGTCTCTCTGCCAATCATAGAGCTGCACAGTGATGCTGGTTGAGACGTAGACACTGATATATATGGGTATGTGTGGGAGTTAGTGTGAGTGTGAGGTTGAATCCACAAACTGTTCCTGAACCTGTGATCATCTGTAAAGTACAAGAGTTATTAAAGCCTAATAACGAGAAGCCTGTTTCCGACTCACCTTGTGAACGTTACAATATCATTACAATTGTACTGGCTGGATAAGGATAATGTTACCTTGATACTAATAAACTTGATTGGTAAAGCCACCTTTGAGGGACAATTCTTACATACTCGTAAACGTTACAAACATATTGTGAGTATACCCCTACACTGGAGAACCTGTGAAAAACATTGGATTAAAATAAATCGAAAGTGTGTTATGCAACTTTTACTATAAGCTGTGTGTATTTTGTGGTCGGCCATTTTAGATCCCCATAATTGAAGCTGATGACTGCAGAATCATTTAATTTAACAATTCTCTGCAGATTTGGACAAAATGGCTGCCATGTCTGTCTGTCTCTGGGCTTCATATAAATAACTAAAAGAAAAATGTTCTGTTTGCGTGCGCGTGTGTCTTCGGAGACACGAGGCCTCAGTAGTAGATCCACATTCAGTATTCTGTGTGCATCTGGGTGAGGGGGAGAGAAAAGAGAGAGGATACACAAGGGAGAGTCAGCTTGTACGTCACCCTGCGCCCCTGCGGACGACAGATGTGTGGGTGAGCGAGTCGAGGGGGGGTGTCAGGGAGAGTGTGTGTTTGTACATGCGCACACATCTGCATACTTTAGCATCTGTGTGTATACTAGTCTCTTTGACCTCCTCTTCAGTTTCTAACCTGTGTGTGTGTGTGTGTGTGTGTGTGTGTGTGTGTGTGTGTGTGTGTGTGTGTGTGTGTGTGTGTGTGTGTGTGTGTGTGTGTGTGTGTGTGTGTGTGTGTGTGTGTGTGGTTGGAATCAGTTGGGTGCCCACAGGGGACCGCGGAGGCCCCCCGCTCCCCCAGCCTGGCTGCCTGGGCCGGGCTTAGATTCCGCTGGGGCTCGCCTGGCTGCCTTTGTGTTCGCTACCGGCTGACAATCTCCATGTATATTTAATGCTAACCTGCTGTCTGTTCTAACAAATAGGACTTCACAGGCAGAGGGGGTATGGAGGACAGGGGAGGGAGGGAGGGTAGAGAGCGGAGCGGGAGGGCGCCAAGAGGGTGGGTAGGAAGCAGGGAATTGGAGGGGAAAAAAATGGTGTGGCGAAAGAAGAAGAAATAAAGAAGGAGGGATGGAGGGAAAGAGAGAAATCAAACAAAACCTCTGGCTGCTTTACGGCTTTACCGTCTTCCAGCCGAGAGAGGGTCACTGGAGGGACACACACACACATCCCTGCAGCTATAGCATGCACCCTATGCTAACACATCATGGGTGGTAGTGTGTGAGCACCAGACAAGGGTAACTTTAAGTACACACAGCTAGCGTGGATGTCTCTATTTGCATCTTGCCAGTGAGTGTCTGTTTTCTTGATGAATTCTGCATATATGTGCTTATGTTAGTGAAGTGTGCGTGGGCTTACAAGACTAAACCATGAACATGTATTGTGTCTACATATGAATAGTAAAAAGTACTTTTATGTCTTAAATATCAGTGTTGGCTGCCTCTGAAGCAGGTGTATGTTTGTTTGTGTGTGTGTGTGTGTGTGTGTGTGTGTGTGTGTGTGTGTGTGTGTGTGTGTGTGTGTGTGTGTGTGTGTGTGTGTGTGTGTGTGTGGTTGGGTGTGTGTATGTGTCTGTGTGTATCTGCCAGTTTATGTGTATCTGTGTTTGGCAGTATGTATGTACGCAAGCAAGCTGTTGTACAGTCATGAATGCATGCATGTGTACATGTAAATGTACTTTGGCTTGCAGCCATATGTATTTACTTTAAACATACAGTACATATATATATATATATATATATCTATATATATAAAGCTATTGCAATCCTGAAAACCTAACACAGAACAAAGAATCCTGAAATGTGTGTTTGTGTGTGTGAGCATGATTGTGTGTGTTTGTGTTAGTAGGGGCTAAGGACGTCTCCTGGGACAACCCCCTCACCCCCCCTCCTCACTGCTTATGATGATAAAAGTGGGATACGGGGTTGGATGTAGATAGGAGGGTAGAGAATTGGGGAGGAGAGAAAGATGATAATAGAGAGAGGAGGAAGTTAAAGGTAGATTAAGAGGTTTAGTATGAAACTCTCTGGTGCTAAAATGTCTAGACTACTAGACCTATGATAAACATTTTTGTTGAGTTCTGTCCCAACAGAATTTGCCACATTTTCCCACAATTTTAAACCTCAGAGGAATCTTTCATTTTAGAGATTGATGTCATTTAGTTGCCTGGAATGGTAAAGTATCCCTCAATATAATGAGATATTAAGTCAATATAATGAGATAGTAAGTCATTATAATGAGATATTAAGTCAATATAATGAGATAGCTAAGTCGATATAATGAGATAGTAAGTCATTATAATGAGATAGTAAGTCAATATAATGTGATAACTAAGTCGATATAATGAGAGAGAAAGTCAATATAATGAGATAGTAAGTCATTATAATGAGATATTAAGTCAATATAATGAGATAACTAAGTCGATATAATGAGATAGTAAGTCATTATAATGAGATATTAAGTCAATATAATGAGATAACTAAGTCGATATAATGAGAGAGAAAGTCAATATAATGAGATAGTAAGTCATTATAATGAGATATTAAGTCAATATAATGAGATAGCTAAGTCGATATAATGAGATAGTAAGTCATTATAATGAGATATTAAGTCAATATAATGAGATAGTTAAGTCGATATAATGAGATAGTAAGTCATTATAATGAGATATTAAGTCAATATAATGAGATAGCTAAGTCAATATAATGAGATAGTAAGTCATTATAATGAGATATTAAGTCAATATAATGTGATAACTAAGTCGATATAATGAGATAGTAAGTCATTATAATGAGATATTAAGTCAATATAATGAGATAGTAAGTCATTATAATGAGATAGTAAGTCAATATAATGAGATAGTAAGTCAATAGAATGAGATAGTAAGTCATTATAATGAGATATTAAGTATATATAATGAGATAACTAAGTCGATATAATGAGATACTAAGTCATTATAATGAGATAGTAAGTCGATAGAATGAGATAGTAAGTCATTATAATGAGATATTAAGTCATTATAATGAGATAGTAAGTCATTATAATGAGATAGTAAGTCAATATAATGAGATAGTAAGTCAATAGAATGAGATAGTAAGTCATTATAATGAGATATTAAGTATATATAATGAGATAACTAAGTCGATATAATGAGATAGTAAGTCATTATAATGAGATAGTAAGTCGATAGAATGAGATAGTAAGTCAATATAATGAGATAGTAAGTCATTATAATGAGATAGTAAGTCATTATAATGAGATAGTAAGTCAATAGCATGAGATAGTAAGTCATTATAATGAGATATTAAGTCAATATAATGAGATAACTAAGTCAATATAATGAGTAAGTCATTATAATGAGATAGTAAGTCAATATAATGAGATAGCTAAGTCAATATAATGAGAGAGAAAGTCAATATAATGAGATAGTAAGTCAATATAATGAGATAGCTAAGTCGATATAATGAGAGAGAAAGTCAATATAATGAGATAGTAAGTCATTATAATGAGATATTAAGTCAATATAATGAGATAACTAAGTCGATATAATGAGATAGTAAGTCATTATAATGAGATATTAAGTCAATATAATGAGATAACTAAGTCGATATAATGAGAGA